>NC_057797.1:375940062-375947990 GCF_018294505.1 Triticum aestivum | reverse complement strand
CGTAGGGCGCGGGTGGCGGCGGCGGGCGCCGGCGGGCGGCGTCTAGGGTTTCGGCCCGGGGTGGGCCGGTGGCTTATAAAGGCTGGGTCCGGGGGAGTCCGGGCCTAGCACGACCCGTAGGTCGGTTCGGACGTTTTTTAAAAAAAACTTACGCTCGGAAAAAAAACAAAAGGACTACTAAACGGACTCCAAAAATCCTGAAATAAATTTTCCCCGGCTTCAAAAATCAAGCCGCACAGGATGAACATTTATTTGGGGCCTAAATGTAATTTTGAAGAACGCACATTTTTCCTAAATTCAAATAAAATAGCAAATAAAATCATATAAAATCTTATTTGATTTCTTTTATTAAATCCTCAATATTTCTTTATTTTGGGAAAGTCATTTTATTCCCTCTCTCATATTTTTGTAATAGAAATAATTGAAGATAAAATAAATAAAATCAAATGATCCTATTTTCAAAATTTGAGACAACTCAAATATGAAAATAACGAAATCCCCAACTCTCTCCGAGGGTCCTTGAGCTGAGAAAAATTTCTAGGATCAACCAAAATGCAATAAATATGATATGCAATGATGATCTAGTGTATAACATTCCAAATTGAAAATTTGGGATGTTACAAACCTACCCCCCTTAAGATGAATCTCGCCCTCGAGATTCGGGTTGGCTAGAAAATAGGTGAGGGTGGTCCTTCAGCAAATCTTCATCTCGTTCCCAGGTGGCTTCATCCTCCGTGTGGTGGCTCCACTGAACCTTGCAAAACTTGATAACCTTGCTGTGGGTGACTCGACTGGCATACTCTAGAATCTTAACTGGTTTCTCCTCATAGGTCAAATAACTGTCCAACTGAATTGCTTCCAGTGGTACCGTATCTGTCAGTGGTATGTTGGCCATCTCTGCGTGGCACTTCTTCAACTGGGATACATGGAACACGTCGTGAACTCCTGACAATTCTTCGGGAAATTCCAACTTATAGGCAACTTCTCCCGTACGCTCCAAAACTTGGTATGGGCCTACAAAACGTGGTGCTAACTTTCCCTTAACTCCAAAGCGCTTAACTCCTTGAAGTGGTGATACTCGAAGATAGACTCGGTCTCCGACTTCGTAAACTGTCTCCTTGCGTTTAGAATCTGCATAACTCTTCTGCCTGGATTGAGCTACCTTCAGCCTGTCGCGAATTAATTTCACTTTCTGTTCAGACTCCTTTATCAGATCTGGTCCAAACAACTGGCGATCTCCAACTTCATCCCAGGACAATGGGGTCCTGCACCTCCTTCCGTACAAGGCTTTGAAAGGGGCCATCTTCAACTGGATTGATAGTTGTTTTTGTAAGAGAACTCTGCATACGGCAAATTCTCATCCCAACTAGATCCATAATCTAGCGCACAAGCTCTTAGCATATCCTCCAAAATCTGATTTACTCTCTCGGTCTGTCCATCTGTCTGCGGGTGGAAAGCTGTGCTAAACTCTAGTCTGGTTCCCAAAGTCTCATGCAACTGATTCCAGAACTTTGAGGTAAACTGGGTTCCTCTATCCGATACAATGCTCCTTGGAACTCCATGCAGACATACGATCCTAGTCATGTATATCTTTGCCAACTTTGCACTGGTATAGGTAGTCTTCACTGGAATGAAATGAGCTACCTTTGTCAAACGATCGACTACAACATATATTGAGTCGTAGCATGAACTGTTCTGGGCAATCCTGTGATGAAATCCATGCCTAGCTTATCCCACTTCCATTCGGGTATCGGCAATGGTTGTAGCAATCCTGCTGGCTTCTGATGCTCTGCCTTCACTCTCTGACATACATCACAAACTGCTACATACTCAGCAATATCCTTCTTCATTCCGATCCACCAGAAAATATCCTTCAAATCCAAATACATCTTGGTATTTCCTGGGTGAATCGAGTATGGTGAATCATGGGCCTCTTGTAAAATTAACTTCCTAATCTCCGGATCATTTGGTACATAGACACGGTCTTCAAACCATAAGGTATCGTGCTCATCCTCAGGAAATCCCTTAGCTTTTCCTTTGTTCATTTTCTCCTTAATGGAAGTAATTTCCTTGTCAGTCCTTTGAGCTTCTCTAATCTTATCCATTAAAGTAGACTGAATCTCCAATGCTGCTACATAGCCTCTTGGAACTATTTCCAAACATAGCTCTCGAAGATTTTCGGCTAACTCCCCTGGTAAATCTCCCGTCATTAGGGTGTTGACATGGCTCTTACGGCTTAATGCATCAGCTACTACATTAGCCTTTCTGGGGTGATAATGCAATTTCACATCATAATCCTTGATGAGCTCCAACCATCTCCTTTGTATGAGGTTCAACTCCTTCTGTGTGAAAATAGACTTCAAACTCTTGTGATCCGTGTACACCTCGCAATGGTTTCCAATCAGAAAATGTCTCCAAGTCTTCAATGCATGCACTACGGCTGCTAACTCCAAATCATGCGTGGAATAATTCAACTCATGAGGCTTAAGCTGTCGTGAGGCATATGAAACAACTCTGCCTTCCTGCATAAGCACTGCTCCAAGTCCTCGTCGTGAAGTGTCGCAATACACCTCATAATCCTTGGTCTGGTCCGGTAAAATCAACATGGGTGAGGTAACCAAACGTTTCTTCAACTCCTGAAAACTAGCCTCACATTCCTCCGTCCATATGAACTTGGTATCCTTCTTAAACAACTCCGTCATAGGCTTCGCAATTTTTGAGAAATTCTCAATAAACCCACGGTAGTATCCTGCGAGTCCAAGAAAACTCCGGATCTCTCCCATGGTGGTTGGTGCTTCCCACTTGGTCACGGTATCAACTTTATTGGGATCTACTGCTATACCTTCTCCAGATATAACGTGTCCGAGAAATCCAACTTCCTTCAACCAAAACTCACATTTGCTAAACTTGGCATATAATTGATGTTCTCTGAGCTTTCCAAGAACCAAACGCAAATGTTCCTTATGCTCCTCTTCATTCTTTGAGTAAACCAGGATATCATCAATGAACACTACGATGAAATTATCCAAGAACTCCATAAACACTTTGTTCATCATGTTCATAAAATATGCAGGTGCATTAGTTAGACCAAATGACATAACGGTATACTTGTACAGCCCATACCTGGTGGTAAAAGCCGTCTTGGGTATATCCTGTTCCTGAATCTTCAACTGGTGGTATCCTGATCGCAGATCGATCTTGGAAAATACCTTAGCTCCTTGCAATCGATCAAACAGATCATTGATCATTGGTAGGGGGTACTTTTTTTTGATGGTTACTTCATTCAATCCTCGATAATCGACAACCATCCTTAATGATCCATCCTTCTTCTCCACTAGAAGTACTGGCGATCCCCAAGGCGATGAACTTGGGCGAATATATCCTTTATCCAGTAACTCCTTAATCTGCTTCTTAATTTCCACCAAATCCTTTGCAGGCATCCTATATGGTCTCTTTGATATTGGCCCTGTGCCTGGCAAAAGCTCAATCAAAAACTCAATATCTCTATCCGGTGGCATGCCTGGCAACTCTTCTGGAACTACTTCGGGGAAATCCTTCACTACTGGTACTTCCTCCTGCACTACTCCGGTTAAACAATTTACTTGAGTCCTTTTAGGCACATGCCGGGATACATACTTGATCCTTCTCCCTTCTGGGGTGGTAAGAAAAATTGACTTACTGGTGCAACCATGTTTCCTCCATACATCGACAGCCAATCCATACCCAGAATTACATCCAAACCTTGTGAATCCAAAATCCGAGGGAAACACATGCCTACCTATACTCAATGGCACTTGAAAACATCCCTTACTAGCCATATACTCCGCCCCTTGTGAGCTTACTAACATAGGTGTTCTAAGAACTTTGGTGGGCAGGTTCTGCTTATCCGCAAATCCCCTTGATATGTATGAATGCGATGCACCAGTATCGAAAAGAACGAGTGCAGTAAATGACTTAACCAAAAACTTACCGATTACTGCATCCGACTGCTCTTCAACCTCCTCCACGTTAATGTGGTTCACCTGTCCCCTATTGAAAGGGTTCGGCTTCTTCCCATAGCTTCCATTGCCATTGCCATTCTGAGATTCAGGACATTCATTGGCATAATGTCCGGTCTTCTGGCACTTAAAGCAAGTGACTTGGCTCAGGTCTCTTTTGGCTGGGGTTGATGGGTTGGTACGATTCTGGCCGTTGCTTCCTCCATTCCCACTACCATTCTGGGGGCCATTATGATTGTGCGAGCTACCTCCTCCATGGGTATGCTGAAAATGTCCTCCCGGTCTAGAGGTAAAACGTGGCTTCTGCTGAGCTCCTGAATTGTACTTCCCTTGTCCATACTTCCTCTTGCGATTCTCAATCTGCTGCTGCTTCCCTTCAATCTTAAGAGCATGATCTACCAACTCCTGGTAGTTGTTGAATGTTGCTACCATCAACTGCATGCTCAACTCATCATTCAGTCCTTCCAGAAACTTCTCCTGCTTAGCTGCATCCGTAGCAACGTCATCTAGGGCATAACGTGCTAGCTTACTGAAGTCCTCCACATACTGGCCAACTGTCTGTCCTCCTTGGCACAAGTTGCTAAACTCATGCTTCTTCATGGCCATAGCTCCTGCTGAAACATGGGCAGTACGGAAAGCCTGCTGGAACTGGTCCCATGTGACAGTGTCAATAGAGAAATGGCTGTGAAATTCTCCCACCAGGATGCTGCGGGTCCGTCAAGCTGATGTGTGGCAAACTTCACCTTTTCCGCATCTATGCATCCAGCTGTGGTCAACTCCCTTGCTGTCTTGCAGAGCCAATCATCTGCTACTATAGGCTCGGTGCTACTGGAAAACACCGACGGGTTCAGCCTAAGAAAACGGGCTAAGTGGTCAACATGTGGTGGTGGTGGGTTGTTGTTGTTGTTGTTGTTCCCCTGATTCTGATTCTGGACTAGCAACTGCATCAACGTGTTCTGCTACTGAATCAACTGAGTGAGCTCCGGTGGGAAGGTAAATCCGGAGTCACGTCTCGGAGGCATCTAAGGGTTTAGAAAAGATTAGATTTAAGAATAGAGAGGGGTCTAGAGAGAAAACACTACCCATATGCACGTGAGGCAAAAGCAAACAATTCACTTCATTCAATCAAATAAGGGCATACAATCGATCTAACTATCGCAAAAGTGCTCGGACTAATATATTTACATGGTGGACTACTACTACTGATGGGGTGGTATACTAGAAATATTCTTCGGTTGTAGACTCCATGATATCTGCTCCAGCTTCATCGACATAGTCATCATCGCTATCATCTGGTTCCGAGTCGGTGTCGTCGATGATGATGTAGTCTTCCGGGCGAATCTCCTTGGGTTCTTCGTCTTCTTCTACTGGTGTAGGGCCTCCCATAAATATTCGGATCTTCATTGTTAGGTCGGCATTCTTATCCACTAATACTTCGATTTCCTCTTCATAATCTTCATGTGTAGCCTTGAGTTCTTCCTCTAGTTCCTTGATTCTTGTGCTTGCCTTCTGCAGATCTATCATATCTGTGCACATCTGGTTCTCCTGACGTCGGATGTGCTGGTTTAACTCTTGGATAAAAGCTGCAATTGATCTATCCTTCCTGGTGCTGATCATCCCCCAGTGCTCGTCTCGGTGCCCACAAATCTGGTAGATAGTATCCTTGAGATCACTGCAGTAAACTTCTCCAATGTGTCCCATGGCGATGTGAGGTGCCATGCTATTTCCTAGACTCCAGGTTGGTGCATCAAAGGAAAACTCTATGGGCCCAGTGACTGGCATGAATGTCCTTCCTAGAACTTGAACTTGAATCATCTAGCGCTCCTCTTCAGGTAAAGTGGCGTTGTAGGTTCCGGTGAAGCTTGGTACACCTATGTTCAGATATCTGGTGACTTCCTTCAAGTGACGTCCAAAGGGTGTATCTTCATCCGGTTGCGTGAACTTGTTCCTTGCATCCGCCATCCTAAAAGAGTAGAAAAGATGAGGAGTCAGAATGAGAAGAGTGAGTAGTGATCTATGGCTTTAGCTTAGCGGTCGTGTCCTACAGTCAGCGTGTGCTCTGATACCATCTTGTAGCGACCAGACCTCAAACGGTCCAATCTCTGTGCTCTGGTGTCATCCCTGGATCAGTAATGCTGACACCACACAGTACTTGAATGATTTATAACAGAGTAGCAATCACACACTTATTACATCGAGTGTCTCAAAAGAGAACTTATTACAATAAATATGGCTTAAGGCCATCTAATAACGATAACAGCGGAAGGCTTGAAAGATAAGTGAGTCCATCAACTCCAACAGCAACACTGAGTACAGAACCATGACCTAAAGGCACCTTACTCGTCGTCTGAAAAGTCTGCAACATGAACGTTGCAGCCCGAAACGGGTCAGCACATGGAATATGCTGGCAATGTAACGCATAGAGAGCAATGAAGATATAGACTATACTACATGCATATTTGGTTTGTGGAAATCTCTATGGTTACAATTTTGTGTAAAGACAATTTTTCCCTACTGCAAAGGAATACATTTTATTTAACTATCATGGTGGTGGTTAAACATTGAGAGTGTAGACACCCTCTCAATCCCAATTAAACATCATCATTAAAACCCAACAAAATTAATTAGAGTAACATGATGAGATTCACATGATAATCCAAGTACTAGATACTCAAGAAGTTCATAATCGGGGACACGGCTAACCATGAGTAGTTTATACACTCTGTAGAGGTTTGCGCACTTTTCCCCACAAGACTCGATCTCCTCCGTTGGGATTCTCGCACTATATGGTGTCTGAGAAGCGGATGACCGAGACATAGTCTTTCAGACGCACTAGCACCTTATGATCGGGTAGACCGTTACACCTACTTTCCCCTACATCTGCTAGTCTACCACTATAAGAGTTTGCACAACTTAATCAACTATGCTAGAGCCCATAGTAGTTTGTGGCTGCACACGAAAGTTTCTAGTATGAATAATCTCATGATCCCTTTGAGCCTGGGTGGTGGTCCAAAAGAAAAACAGGCAATCACTGGAATACGCAGGTGCCTCAATCCACCCAGATGTGTGTTTAAGTTGCCACCTTAGATAAACCATTAATTTAACAATCTCACATCTATCATGGATACACTCACCCAATCCATGTCTACTAGCATAGCATGGCATAATAAGCAAACGTAGAAGTAACTCCCAAAGGTTTAATAATAAACAGGTAATAGGTACTACCTCATCTACTTCCCAAACCCACAATTTAATTAGATCCTAATCATGCAATGTGTGAGGATTGATCTAATGCAATAAAAAATGGGTAATATGAAGTATGATCAAAGTGTTACTTGCTTTGCTGATGATCCGCAAAACCTAGCGATTCGAAGTAGCAAGCGGCGCACTCCAGATACTCTATCGCAAACAAAGAAGCATACAATAATTACTCAACTAACGCACAGGTAAAACTCAAATAAGAGATCTATCCAGAAAGTTCAACTTAAGAACTCCGGTTGGCAAAAGAATCAAATCGAACAAAGCAACGAAAGACAAACGGCAAAGGAAACAGGCTTCGTTTACTATTCTGGATCTAGGTAAAATTTTACAGAGGAAAAAACTTGTTTGAGTTGGTTAAACGGAAAGAGGGTTTCGAGACGAAACTCCAGGCGCTTGAATCGCCTGATTCCGATAAACGAGCGAAAAGTTATACTAGAACGAAAATCAGATCAGAAATCGCGATCAGAAAAATTGCGGAATAAATCCGAGAAAAAGAAAATCGACGAACAGATTAACGAATGAACGTTCGTTATCTGGATCTAAACAAAGAACGCGTTCGTTAAAACGAACGAACGAGCGAACGCTCGCTAATTAACCTAAACCGGAAAAAAACCGATCTATAAAAAAACGAAACTAAAAAAACCCGAAAATAAACTGGTGAAAACCAAC
>NC_057797.1:375907481-375939660 GCF_018294505.1 Triticum aestivum | reverse complement strand
AGGGTTGGGGCGGCGGCGGCTTTTGGCTGGCTCGGCCCGGGTGGCGTGCTATATAAAGGCCTCGGCCAGGGAGTCCTGGCCGGACACGGTCCGTAGGTCGGTTCGGACTTTTTTTTTGTTTTTTAAATAATTACGCTCAAAAAAACAAAAGAAATACTAAACGGACTTCAAAAATCGTGAAATAAATTTTCCCTAGCTTCTAAAATCAAGATGCACAGGATGAACATTTATTTGGGGCCTAAATAAAATTTTGAAAAACCCGCATTTTTCCTAAATTCAAATAAAATATCAAATAAAACCAAAATAAAATCTTATTTGATTTTTTATTAAATCCTCAATATTTCTTTATGTTGGGAAAGTCATTTTATTCCCTCCCTCATATTTTTATAATAGAAATAATTAAAGATAAAATAAATAAAATCAAATGATCTTATTTTCAAAATTTGAGAAAACTCAAATATGAAAATAACGAAATCCCCTACTCTCCCCGAGGGTCCTTGAGTTGCGTGAAATTTCTAGGATCAACCAAAATGCAATAAAATATGATATGCAAAGATGATCTATTGTATAACATTCCAAATTGAAAATTTGGGATGTTACACACACGCCCCCCTCGCCTACCAGGCATTAATCGCCGGCACCGATTCTCACGCCACCGCCTGAGCTTCTGCGCCCTTGACCGCCCAGTGGACGCCGCCCGCTCGGCTACCCGACATTAATCGCCGGCACCTGTGATACGTCTCCGTCGTATCTATAATTTTCGATTGTTCCATGCCAATAGTCTACAACTTTCATATACTTTTGGCAACTCTTTATACTATTTTTGGGACTAACATATTGATCCAGTGCCCAGTGCCAGTTCCTGTTTGTTGCATGTTTTTTGTTTCGCAGAATATCCATATCAAACGGAGTCCAAATGGGATAAAAACTAACGGAGATTTTTTTTGGAATATATGTGATTTTTGGGAAGAAAAGTCCATGTGAGACGATGCCCGAGGGGGCCACGAGGCAGGGGGCTCGCCCCAGGGGGCAGGCGCGCCCATGACCCTCGTGGCCACCCCGTAAGGTGGTTGATGCCCTTATTTCGCCGCAAGAAATCTAATATCCGGATAGAGATCATGTTAAAATTTCAGCCCAATCAGAATTACGGATCTCCGGAATATAAGAAACGGTGAAAGGGAAGAATCTGAGAACGAGGAAATAGAGAGAGACAGAGAGACATATCCAATCTCGGAGGGGCTCTCGCCCCTCCCATGCCATGGAGACCAAGGACCAGAGGGAAAACCCTTCTCCCATCTAGGGAGGAGGTCAAGGAAGAAGAATAAGGAGGGGGGCCCTCTCCCCCTCGCTTTCGGTGGCACCGGAGTGCCACCGGGGGCCATCATCATCACCGCAATCTTCACCAACAACTTCACCGCCATCATCACCAACTCTTCCCCCCTCTACGCAGTGGTGTAACCTCTCTTTTACCCGCTGTAAAATCTCTACTTAAACATGGTGCTCAACGCTATATATTATTTCCCAATGATGTATGGCTATCCTATGATGTTTGAGTAGATCTGTTTTGTCCTATGGGTTAATTGATGATCGTGATTGGTTTGAGTTGCATGTTTTATTATTGGTGCCGTCCTATGATGCTCTCCATGTCGCGCAAGCGTGAGGGATTCCCGCTGTAGGGTTTGCAATATGTTCATGATTTGCTTATGGTGGGTGGCGTGCGTGACAGAAGCACAGACCCGAGTAAGTAGGTTGTTTGCGTATGGGATAAAGAGGACTTGATACTTTAATGCTATGGTTGGGTTTAACCTTCATGATCTTTAGTAGTTGTGGATGCTTGCTAGAGTTCCAATCATAAGTGCATATGATCCAAGTAGAGAAAATATGTTAGCTTATGCCTCTCCCTCAAATAAAATTGCAATAATGATTACCGGTCTAGTTATCGTTTCTCTAGGGACAAATAACTTTCTCGTAAGAAAAAGCTCTTTACTAAAACTAACTTAGTTGTTTCTTTATCTAAACAGCCCCTACTTTTTATTTACGTTCACTTTATTATCTTGCAAACCTATTCAAAAACTCCTACAAAGTACTTCTAGTTTCATATTTGTTCTAGGTAAAGCGAACGTCAAGCATGCGTAGAGTTGTATCGGTGGTCGATAGAACTTGAGGGAATATTTGTTCTACCTTTAGCTCCTCGTTGGGTTCGACACTCTTACTTATCAAAATAGGCTACAATTGATCCCCTATACTTGTGGGTTATCAAGACCTTTTTCTGGCGCCGTTGCCGGGGAGCCATAGCGTGGGGTGAATATTCTCGTGTGTGCTTGTTTGCTTTATCAGTAAGTAATTTTTATTTAGTGTTCTTAGTTGTTTTCTATCTTTAGTTATGGGTAGGAAACGCAAAATACCAAAAAAATTAGTTGTACCTACTGAACTAATGGTTGAAGATCCACTCAAAATATATCACACTCCTGAAGCTTATTACTTGGATCATCTTCGATCCCTATGTGCTCGTGCTGAAACCCCAACTAGCTTAGTTGAGGTCAAATCTTTAGATGAGCAAGCTTGCTATGTGCGACACCGCATATCTAAAAAGGGAGACATTTACTGGATCAAATTCATCGTTTGCAATGCTATGCTTGAAATTTATGCGAAACATATGATTATACCTGTTGTTCTGAAGACCCAAAGAAATACCTTCCCTACTAATGTTTCTATAGTGATAATGGAATCGTATCTTCTTATGCTAAGGGTGTTTATAATTACTATGATGTTCAACAAATTGAAGAATTTGTTGCTTTTAAGGGTGCTTATGAAATTGCTTCATTGATTGAAAAGTATGATGCTACTCTTTACAAGTTTGAAAATATTGCCATACTTGAATATTGTTATGAGAATTATGCTTCTAATGCCTATGTTAAACCATATATCGAGGTCTCCACCGCTGTCCAAGAAGAGAATAATATTTTGTCGGAGTCTATGGAAGAAGAAATTGTTGAAACTGTGAGCTCATTGTATGAAAAAGATGATGAGGAGAGCGAAGAACAAAAGGAGGAAGAGCGGATTAGCTACGAGTGCCCACCTTATAATGAGAGTAACTCTTCAACTCATACATTGTTTAATTTCCCTTCGTGCTTACCGAAGGATGATTGCTATGATGACTGATATGATCACGTTGATTCTCTTAAAATATCCCTTTTTGATGATGCTTGCTATGCTTGTGGCCAAGATGCCAATATGAATTATGCTTATGGAGATGAACTTGCTATAGTTTCTTATGTTAAACATGAAATTGTTGCTATTGCACCCACGCATGATAGTCCTATTATCCTTTTGAATTCTCCCAACTACACTATATCGGAGAAGTTTACCCTTATTAAGGATTATATTGATGGGTTGCGTTTTACTATTACACATGATGATTTTGATAGATATAATATGCATGTGCTTGCTGCCCCTACTTGCAATTATTATGAGCGAGGAACTATATCTCCACCTCTCTATGTTTCCAACATGGTAAAATTGCAAGAAACTATTTACACTATGCATTGGCCTTTACTATGTGTGCATGAATTGTTCTTTTATGACATGCCGATGCATAGGAAGAGAGTTAGACTTCGTCATTACATGATATACGTTGCTTTGTGCTCACTACTAAATTACAAATCATTGTTAATTAAAATTGGCTTTGATATACCTTGGGATCCGGGTGGATTCATTACTTGAGCACTATATGCCTAGCTTAATGGCTTTAAAGAAAGCGTTGCCAGGGAGACAGCCCGAAAGTTTTAGAGAGTCATTTATTTCTATTGAGTGCTTTCATATAGTTTAAAAACAACAAAAATAAAGAGGGGAACCCAAAACTTTTTCAAAAAGGAAAGTGAAAGTGAGAGAGACAAGCATTGTTGAAGTGGGAGCTAGCCTTGAACTTTGTTCATGCTCACCGAAACTTCGTGAATCTTGATTACGGAAACTTTTGAACAAAATAACTATCCACTTGTACAATTCCATTGTATTATAAAAACAATGTGCCAAGGTTTGCCTTTAGGATGTTTACTTTGCTTGTTGGTTTCTACGGTGCAGGACATAAACTTTGGCTGTAGTGCGTGATTTTACATTTGTTACTGGAACGTCAAATAGTTCAGATTCTTTTTACAATGACTTTCTATACAAATTTTTTATTTTCCCTATGTTTGGTAGAATTTTTCAAGTATCAGAAGTATGGTCAATGTTCAGATTGCTACAGACTCTTCTGTTTTTGACAGATTCTATTTTTGATGCATAGTTTGCTTGTTTTGATGAAACTATCAATTTATATCAGTGGATTAAGCCATGGAAAATTTATATTACAGTAGACACAATAAAAAATATGAATTGTTTTGCAACAGTACTTAGAGTAGTGATTTGCTTTATTATAGTAACATATCTTACCGAGTTTTCTATTTAAGTTTTGTGTGGGTGAAGTGTTCGATGATCGAGAAGGTCTCGATGTGAGGAGAAGAAGAAGAGGAAAGAGCTCAAGCTTGGGGATACCCTAGGCACCCCAAGTACATATTCAAGGAGACTCAAGCGTCTAAGCTTGGGGATGCCCCGAAAGGCATCCCCTCTTTCTTCAACAAGCATCGGTATGTTTTCGGATTCGTTTCATTCATGCGATATGTGCAATCTTGGAGCATCTTTTGCATTTAGTTTTCACTTTTCTTTTATGCACCATGCTGGTATGAGATATTCCTTGGTTGATTTATAGAATGCTCATTGCACTTCACTTATATCTTTTGAGTATGGCTTTATAGAATGCTTCATGTGCTTCGCTTATATCATTTGAAGTTTGGATTGCCAGTTTCTCTTCACATAGAAAACCGCCATTTGTAGAATGCTCTTTTGCTTCACTTATATTTGTTAGAGCATGGGCATATCTTTTGTAGACAGAATTAAACTCTCTTGCTTCACTTATATCTATTTAGAGAGATGACAGGAATTGGTCATTCACATGGTTAGTCATAAAATCCTACATCAAACTTACAGATCACTGAATATGATATGTTTGATTCCTTGCAATAGTTTTGCGATATAAAGATGATGATATTAGAGTCATGCTAGTGGGTAGTTGTGGATTGTAGAAATACTTGTGTTGAAGTTTGTGATTCCTGTAGCATGCACGTATGGTGAACCGTTATGTGATGAAGTCGGAGCATGATTTATTTATCGATTGTCTTCCTTATGAGTGGCGGTCGGGGACGAGCGATGGTCTTTTCCTACCAATCTATCCCCCTAGGAGCATGCGCGTAGTAATTTGTTTCGATGACTAATAGATTTTTTCAATAAGTATGTGAGTTCTTTATGACTAATGTTGAGTCCATGGATTATACGCACTTTCACCCTTCCACCATTTCTAGCCTTTCTAGTATCGCGCAACTTTCGCCGGTACCATAAACCCACCATATACCTTCCTCAAAACAGTCACCATACCTACCTATCATGGCATTTCCATAGCCATTCCAAGATATATTGCCATGCAACTTCCATCATCATCATACACATGACTTGAGCATTCATTGTCATATTGCTTTGCATGATCATAAGATAGCTAGCATGATGTTTTCATGGCTTGTCCGTTTTTTGATGTCATTGCTACGCTAGATCATTGCACATCCCGGTGCACCACCGGAGGCATTCATATAGAGTCATATCTTTGTTCTAGTATAGAGTTGTAATATTGAGTTGTAAGTAAATAGAAGTGTGATGATCATTATTATTAGAGCATTGCCCCACTGAGGAAAGGATGATGGAGACTATGATTCCCCCACAAGTCGGGATGAGACTCCAGACTTTAATAATAAATAAAAGAGGCCAAAGAAGCCTAAATAAAAAAAAGGCCAAAGAAGCACACCAAAAAAACAAAAAATAAAATAAAAAAATGAGAGAAAAAGAGAGAAGGGGCAACGTTAGTATCCTTTTACCACACTTGTGCTTCAAAGTAGCACCATGCTCTTCATATAGAGTCTCTTGAGTTATCACTTTCATATACTAGTGGGAATTTTCATTATAGAACTTGGCTTGTATATTCCGATGATGGGCTTCCTCAAATGCCCGAGGTCTTCATGAGCAAGCAAGTTGGATGCACACCCACTTAGTTTCCAGTTTGAGCTTTCATACACTTATATCTCTTAGTGCATCCGTTGCATGGATATCACTACTCCTCACATTGACATCAATTGATGGGCATCTCCATAGCCTGTTGATTAGCCGCGTCGATGTGAGACTTTCTCCCTTTTTGTCTTCTCCACACAACCTCCATCATCATATTCTATTCCACCTATAGTGCTATGTCCATGGCTCACACTCATGTATTGCGTGAAAGTTGAAAAGGTTTGAGAACGTCAAAAGTATGAAACAATCGCTTGGTGATAACCCACAAGTATAGGGGATCAATTGTAGGCTCTTTCGATAAGTAAGAGTGTCGAACCCAACGAGGAGCTAAAGGCAGAACAAATATTCCCTCAAGTTCTATCGACCACCGATACAACTCTACACATGCTTGATGTTCGCTTTACCTAGAAAAAGTATGACACTAGAAGTACTTTGTAGGTGTTTTTTGATATGTTTGCAAGATAATAAAGAGCAAGTAAATAAAAAGTACGGGTTGTTTAGATAAAGACACAACTAAATTAGTTTTAGTAAAGAGTTTTTCTTATGAGAAAGTTATTTGTCCCTAGGCAATCAATAACTAGACCAGTAATCATTATTGCAATTTTATTTGAGGGAGAGGCATAAGATAACATACGTTCTCTACTTGGATCATATGCACTTATGATTGTAACTCTAGCAAGCATCCGCAACTACTAAAGATCATTAAGGTAAAGCCCAACCATAGCATTAAAGCATCAAGTCCTCTTTATCCCATACGCAACAACCCCCTTACTCGGGTTTGTGTTTCAATCACTCACGCAACCCACTATAAGCGAATCATGAACGTATTGCAACACCCTACAGTGGGGATCCCTCATGCTTGCGCGACACGGAGAACACCATAGTACATCACCAATAATAAAACATGCAACTCAAACCTATCTTGATCATCAAATAACCCATAGGACAAAACAGATCTACTCAAACATCATAGGATAGCCATACATCATTGGGAGCATTGAGCACCATGTTTAAGTAGAGATTACAGCGGGTAAGAGAGAGGTTACACCGCTGCATAGAGGGGGGAAGAGTTGGTGATGATGGCGGTGAAGTTGTTGGTGAATATTGCGGTGATAATGATGGCCACGGCAGCGTTCCGGCGCCACCGGAAGAGAAGGGGAGAGGGGGCCCCTTCGTCTTCTTCTTTCTTGACATCCTCCCTAGATGGGAGAAGGGTTTCTCCTCTGGTCCTTGTCCTCCATGGCGTGGGACGGGTGAGAGCCTCTCCGAGATTGGATCTGTCTCTTTGTCTTTCTGTCTCTCTCTCTCTTTCTGCGTTCCCAGATTCTACCCTTTCACCGTTTCTTATATTCCCAGAGACGGTAACTCCGATTGGGCTGAAATTTTAATACTATCTCTATCTGGATATTAGCTTTCTTGCGGCGAAAGAAGGGCATCAACCGTATTACGGGGTGGCCACAAGGGCCCAGGGCGTGCCCCCCTGCCTCGTGGCCCCCTCGGGCATCGTCTCGCGTGGATTTTTCTTCCCAAAAATCATATATATGCAAAAAAATCTCTGTTATTTTGTATCCCGTTTGGACTCCGTTTGATATGGATATTCTGCGAAACAAAAAACATGCAACAAACAGGAACTGGCACTAGGCACTGGATCAATATGTTAGTCCCAAAAAAGTATAAAAAGTTGCCAAAAGTATTGAAAGTTGTAGAATATTGGCATGGAACAATAAAAAATTATAGATACAATGGAGACGTATCAGCATCCCCAAGCTTGATTTCTGCTCATTCTCGAGTAGGTATGTAACACCCATGATGCGGCTATATCTCCCACGTGTCGGAGCACGACTTAGAGGCATAACCGCATTGTAGGCATGTCGCAAGAGGAGTAACCTTTACACATCCCATCTACTGAATAAGAAAGAGGTACAGAGTTGGCTTACAATCGCCACTTCACACAATACATAAATATAGCATTACATCATCCAAAATACAATCAAGGTCCAACTACGGAACCAAAATAAAGACAACCCCAAATGCGATAGATCCCCGATCGCCCCAACTGGGCTCCACTACTGATCGTTTGGAAAAGAAACGTAGTAACGTCCTGAGTCCTCATCGAACTCCCTTTTGAGTTCAGTCGCATCTCCTGGAATGGCATCATCGGCACCTGCATCTGGTTTTGGAAGTAATCTGTGAGTCACGGGGACTCAGCAATCTCACACCCTCGCGATCAAGACTATTTAAGCTTATGGGTAGGGAAAGGTAGTGAGGTGGAGCTGCAGCAAGCACTAGCATATATGGTGGCTAACTTACACAAATGAGAGCGAGAAGAGAAGGCAAAGCACGGTCGAGAAGCTACAAAGATCAAGAAGTGATCCTAAAACTACTTACGTTCAAGCATAACACGAGACCGTGTTCTCTTCCCGGACTCCGCCGAAAAGAGATCATCACGGTTACACACGCTGTTGATTCATTTTAGTTAAGTTAAGTTTCAAGTACTCTACAACCGGATATTAACAAATTCCCATCTGCCCATAACCGCGAGCACGACTTTCGAAAGTTCAAATCCCTGCAGGGGTGTCCCAACTTAGCCCTCACAAGCTCTCACGGTCAACGAAGGATATTCCTTCTCCCAGGACGACCCGATCAGACTCGGAATTGCGGTTACAAGACATCTCAACAATGGTAAAACAAGACCAGCAAAGCCGCTCGAATGTGCCGACAAATCCCAATAGGAGCTGCGCATATCTTGTTCTCAAGGCACACCAGATGAGCGCTCCATACAACTAAAACCAAACCTCGAGTTTCCCCGAGGGGGCACTGCAATGGACTCTAGTTTGGACCAACACTCAGAGGAGTACTGGCCCGAGGGTTTAAAATAAAGATGACCCTTGAGTCCGCGGAACCCAAGGGAAAAAGGCTTAGGTGGCAAATGGTAAAACAAAGGTTGGGCCTTGCTGGAGGAGTTTTATTCAAGGCGAACTGTCAAGGGGTTCCCATTATAACCCAACCGCAAAAGGAACACAAAATCAAGGAACATAACATCGGTATGACGGAAACTAGGGCGGCAAGAGTGGAACAAAACACCAGGCATAATGCCGAGCCTTCCACCCTTTACCAAGTATATAGGTGCATTAAAGTAAACAATATATAATAATGTTATCCCAACAATAAACATGTTCCAATAGGGAACAAACTCCAATCTTCACCTGCAACTAGCAACGCTATAAGAGGGGCTGAGCAAAGCGGTAACATAGCCAAACAACGGTTTGCTAGGACAAGGTGGATTAGAGGTTTGACATGGCAATATGGGAGGCATGAAATAGAAAGTGGTAGGTATCGAGGCATAGGCATAGCAATAGAGCGAGCAACTAGCAAGCAAAGATAGAAGTGATTTCTAGGGTATGGTCATCTTGCCTGCAAAGTTCTCCGAGTTGACGTAAGCTTGATCCTCGTAAGCGTACTCAATGGGTTCCTCGATCACGTACTCGTCTCCTGGCTCTACCCAAAGCAAGAACACAAGCAAAGGGAACCACAATCAACCACGGTGCAATGCGCAAGAAACATGATGCAAAACATGGCATGATATGCGGGATGTAAAATGCAATGCATATGCGTGATCCGGAAGGAAAAGATTGAACCAGGCCTCAAATTGGCAAACCAAGAGTGTTGCTAGAAAGATGAGTTGATTTCGGTTGAAATCGATATAAAGATCACCGGAATCGGATGCATGGTTTGCAAATGGCAAGCAAAACAATAATGTCACTATTCTGCGATTAACAGCACGATGCCATCTAAAATGCAACAAGAAACTAAGCTACTGCACTTTAACATAACAACAAAGAACATGGAAGTTATCCACTCAAGATGCTTCACAAAAGATGAACAATGACCTACGGCAAAATCACACAATAGCAGGTTCAAACAAGCTTGGCAAAAGTGCAAAAGATAACAGGTTCACAGACTTAGTGAAAATAACAACATGCCAGGAATTAACATCAGGAAGCAATGTTTGGAGCAAGATAACAACAAGCTATAGGAACATATCATGGAAAATCAAGGCATGGCATGAAACTACTCAAATCATATAACAAAAGTCACTTACTGACCATAAACCAAAAAGGATCAGAAAACATGATGGCACCCATGTAAACATAGCAAGTTGCGTTAACAGATTCAGACTTAGCAGAAAACTGGACATGGCAAAAACAAAGTTACGTAGGCATGTTTGCGAGCTCGATGCACTCACCACAAGGCATTGCATGACAAACTAAGTATACACCCAGCAAGAAGACATGATCAAGTAGCTAACCATGGCAAGAACCATCTCATAGCATGCATGGATCAACTACAACAACCTTGGCAAAATTGATTAACACGTAAACAATCTGCCAGAAACATTTTATAGCAAAAGTAGAGCAAGATTGAGTCATGCTAGGGTACTCCATAATTGCAAACAAAGACATGGATGGATAGAACATAACAATATCTCAAAATCATCCTTAGTGAACATGCTCAAAAGAGGCATGGATCGCTCTGTAGCAACATTAATACATGGCATAAAAATAACATCAGGGAAAAGACAGAAGAATTCTAAGTCCCTGAAATCAGCAACATCACGAGATCTACTTTGCATGCTTGTGCTAGTAACCACATTGATCACAAAAATACATGGCATACACCGCTGTAAAGATGGCATGGCATAGCCCAAAACACATGTAGGGCTCAAGTTCAAAGGAGGCACACAATAACCATGGCAAAAATGACAAATGCTCATAATCTGTTAAGAAACAGAAACTAACATTATGAAGCGCTCTTGCAACAGCATTTTAGGCATTATGATGGACTCAAACAAGCATGGTGCAATGGAATGAAATGAAGAGGACATCCTAACGAACAATTTGATATCTCTCACGCGCAAAACGGAGCTACGGATGATGAGATATGGTGCGATGAACATGCCTAGAAAATATTAGAAACTGGGGACTTGGAGAAAAACGAGAGTCAACCCTAGGGTTACACCGATCCAGATCCAGCGCGCACGGTTCCGGAGGTCGGACAGGGTCTCGCCGGATAAGATGGGGATGGCGGCCGGAGTGAGGGGAGGGGTCGCCGGAGTCGGAGGGAGTCGGGGCGGCCCCGGATCCGGTTGCCGGAGCACCTGCGACGGCGGGGCGGCGAGGTGAAGGCGGCGACCAGTGCGGGCGGCGTGGAGGCGAGGCGGCGAGGCAGAGGCGGCGGCCGGCGCCGGCGGTGAGCGGGGCAGCGCTCTCAGGCGAGGGAGGCACTGGGCGTCGCGATGGGCTCGGGGGCCCCGAAGCGGGCCTCGACGGGCCGACGGTGGTGGGCAGTGGCGGAGGGCCACGTGTCGCGCTGTGATTGGTCGAGCGCGGCGGCGGACGCGTCCGGCCAGATCCGGACGTGTCCGGCGGCGCGAGGAGAGGGAGAGCTAGGGTTTCGTCCTCGAATTTCGGAGGGGGATGCCAATTTATAGATTCTGGGAGCTAGGAGAGTCCAAATGAGGTTTGGCTTTCAGCCACGCGATCGTGATTGAACGACCGAGAGGATGGAGGGGGTTTGGATGGGTTTTGGACCACTTTGGACGGGTGTTGGGCTGCAACACACACGAGGCCTTTACGGTTCATCGGTTAACCGTTGGAGTATCAAACGAACTCCGAATGGCACGAAACTTGACAGGCGGTCTACCGGTAGTGAACCAAGGCCTCTTGGCAAGTCTCGGTCCAATCCGAGAACGTTTAACACTCGCACACAAAAAGAGGCAAAAAGGGGACGCCGGAGGATGTAGGAGTGCCGGAATGCAAAACGGACAACGGGGAAAATGCTCGGATGCATGAGACGAACACATATGCGAATGCGATGCACATGATGACTTGATATGAGATGCATGACATGGACAAAAGCAAAACGAAGACAAAACCCAACCACGAGGGAATATCATAACTTATTGCCGAAAATGGCAAGAGTTGGAATACAAATATGGCAAGTTACATACGGGGCGTTACAACACTCCACCACTACGAAAGGATCTCGTCCCGAGATCTAGGACTGGAAAAACTCCGGATATTCAGAACGGAGGTGGTCCTCGCGTTCCCAGGTGGCTTCACGGTCGGAATGATGTGACCACTTCACTTTTAGGAATTTGATAGACTTGTTGCGGGTCTTGCGCTCAGTTTCTTTGAGAATAGCAACGGGATGCTCATGATAAGATAAGTCTTCTTGGAGATCAATCTCTTCGAAGTTGATGGTGCGGTCAGGGGTCTTGAAATACTTGCGAAGCTGAGACACGTGAAACATGTCATGCACGTTTGCAAATTTGGACAGAAGCTCAAGTTGATAGGCGAGATCGCCTCTTTTGCCAATGATCTTGAAAGGACCCACGTATCTAGGGGCAAGCTTCCCTTTGATACCGAAGCGACAAGTACCTTTCATTGGAGAGACGCGGAGGTAGACATGGTCTCCGATCTCGAAAGCCAAGTCACGATGCTTGCTATCATAGTAACTCTTCTGGTGCGATTGCGCGGCTTTGAGATTTTCACGAATGACTTTGCACATTTCTTTAGCCTCTGTGATCAAGTCATTGCCAAGAAGTTGGTGTTCACCAGTCTCTGACCAGTTAAGAGGAGTACGGCACTTTCTGCCATAGAGAATCTCGAATGGGGCCTTGCCCGAACTCGCTTGGAAGCTGTTGTTGTAGGAGAACTCGGCATATGGAAGACAATCTTCCCACTTCATACCGAAATAAATGACACAAGTCCTGAGCATATCTTCAAGAATTTGATTTACTCGCTCGACTTGTCCACTAGTTTGAGGATGAAAAGCTGTGCTGAAGAGAATGTTGGTGCCCATGGCCTTCTGGAAGGAATCCCAGAACTTAGAGGTAAAGATGCTTCCACGATCTGAAGATATCAACTGCGGAATGCCGTGCAGAGAGACAATCCTGGAGGTATATAGCTCTACCAACTGAGCTGCTGTGATAGATTCTTTGATAGGAAGAAAATGAGCCACTTTAGTGAGCTTGTCAATGACAACAAAATAGCATCATTGCCACGCTTGGACTTGGGAAATCCAGTCACGAAGTCCATCTCAATATGGTCAAACTTCCATTCTGGAATGACAAGAGGTTGGAGGAGACCAGCTGGCCGTTGGTGTTCTGCTTTCACTCTTCTGCAGACATCACATTCATTCACGAACTGAGCAATCTTGCACTTTATTCGAGTCCACCAATACGACTGCTTGAGGTCATGGTACATCTTTGTACTTCCAGGATGAATAGATAGGAGTGAATTGTGAGCCTCGTTCATAATGACTTTACGAAGGTCACCTTTAGGAACAACAATTTGATCCTCGAAGAAAAGAGTATCTTTGTCATCAAGGCGATATCACTTGTACTTGGGTTGGCTCTTGGCAATACCAATCTTGACCTTCTTCACCCTTGTATCAAGAAGTTGAGCCTCACGAATCTGATCTTCTAAAGTAGGAGAGACTTGGAGGTTGGCAAGGAATCCTTGAGGAACAACTTCGATATTAAGTTTGCGGAAAGCTTCACGAAGGTCCGGTTGGAAGGGCTTGAGAATCAAACTATTGCAGTAAGCCTTCCTGCTCAAAGCATCAGCAATGACATTGGCCTTTCCAGGAGTATATTTAATACTCGGATTATACTCTTGAATCATTTCGACCCAACGAGTCTACCTGAGGTTGAGGTTGGGCTGAGTGAAGATGTACTTGAGACTCTTATGATCAGTGAAGATGTCCACTTTTCTTCCCAACAAGAGATGTCCCCATGTTAAAAGAGCATGAACAACTGCTGCCAACTCGAGGTCATGAGGGGGTAGTTCTTTTCGTTGGGCTTCAACTAGCGAGAGGTATAGGCCACAACTTTCTTCTCTTGCATTAACACAGCACCGAGACCTTGCAGGGAAGCATCACAGAAAACCTCAAATGGTTTGGATTCATTAGGAGGAGTCGGAACTGGAGCTGTGACTAACTTCTCTTTGAGGGCGTTGAAAGCAATGTCACATTCAGGCGTCCAGACATACTTCACATGCTTCTGGAGGAGGTTGGAAAGAGGCTTCGCGATCTTAGAGAGATAATCAACGAATCTTCGACAATAGCTTGCGAGCCCAAGAAAGCTGCAGAGCTGCTTCACATTCTATGGCGGTTCCCAATTCACAATTGCAGACACCTTCTCAGGATTAACATCTATGCCCTTGGCGGAGATGATATGCCCAAGGTAGAGAACCTCATCGAGCCAAAACTCGCACTGTGTAAACTTCGCGTAGAACTGATGTTCTTTGAGTTTGTCCAGCACCAATCTCAAATGATTGGCATGATCCTCCTTGTTCTTGGAAAAAACCAAAATGTCATCGAGATAGACCAAGACGAAGTCATTTGTGTAGGGGTTGAAGATGAAGTTCATCATGCGAGAGAACGTTGGAGGAGCGTTGACAAGGCCGAAAGACATGACAATGCATTCATAGGAACCATAGCTTGTTCTGAATGCTGTCTTGGGGATGTCTTGTTCACGAATACAAATCTGATGATAGCCCATACGGAGGTCAAGCTTGGAGAATACTTGAGCACCTTTGAGTTATTCGAAAAGCCATTGATGTTGGGAAGTGGGTACTTGTTCTTTATGGTCTTCTTGTTCAATGGACGGTAGTCGACACAAAGTCGATCCGTGCCATCCTTCTTCTTGACAAAAAGAACACCACAACCCCAAGGAGAAGAACTTGGTCAGATGAGACCCATACGCTCTTGTATATCGAATTGTTTCTTCAGCTCCTTCAACTCTTCTGGTCCAAGCTTGTAAGGACGTTTGCAAACAGGTTCCGTGCCAGGCTCAAGATTGATGACGAATTCAACTGGCCGGTGAGGAGGCATTCCTGGAAGCTCTTCTGGAAAGACGTCTTGATATTCACAAACGACTGGAATCTGAGAGATGGCATTCAACTCGCCCTTCTCATTGAGAGAAAACAGTCGAATGGTATCATCACGAGCGGCAAAGACGATCACATCCTCAGACGAGTGTGTCAATTGAATCTGCCTGGCAGCACAATCAAGTTGAGCCTTGTGCTTAGAAAGCCAGTCCATTCCGAGAATAAGATCAATATCTAAGTCACCAAGAAAAATAGGAGAAGCTAGAAATTTGTAGTCGCCCATCTCGATAGAAACATCCGGGACGCAGATATTAGCTGACATTTGCTTGCCCGGGGACACAGTTGATAATGTTCTTGGCAAATGTTGATAATCACACTCATACTTTGATGCAAAAGGTTTAGAAATGAAACAATGCGATGCACCAGTATCAAAAAGAACTTTTGCTGGAATAGAGTTAACTGGAAGGTTACCCATGATCACTTCTAACAAGTCCTCTGCCTGAGCTGCGTTCATCATGTTAACCTTGACATGCTTGGGATTATGCTTGACCACTGCATTGTTGGCAGATCTCACAGGAGGAGGAGGCGGAAGACGCCTCTGGTTGAAGCATTTGTTTGCATAGTGACCCTTCTGCTCACACTTGTTGCACGTAATCTCTGAGAGCGGCTGGTGATACGGAGCACTTGACCTTGGAGCATGAGACGAAGTTTTGTTCTGAAAGCCTGGGTTGGGTGGGAAGATCCATTACCACCTTTGCTCTTCTGCTGATAAGGCTAACGGAACGGAGGAGGAGGAGGCAACAAGTACTTTTGCTGCTTAGCTGCCACTTGAGTTGAAGAAGAAGAAGGAGTTGCATCCCTGACTCTCTTCTTAGAAGCATCGCACTTGAGCTGAGCGGCCTCTTGCTTTAATGCCATATTGTAGAACTCATCATACTTTTTCGGCTCAAACAACACGAGGGCTAGTTGCAGATCTTCTCTGAGGCCACCTCTGAACTGATAAATCATGCTCTTCTCGTCAGGGACGTCTTGCTTGGCGAAACGAGCGAGCCTCTGGAACAGGATGTTGTATTGGTAAACAGACAAGCTGCCTTGCTTCAGATTACGGAACTCCTCACTCTTACTCTCAACAACACTCTGAGGAATGTGGTGAGCTTTGAAGTCTTGGCGGAAATCATCCCAGGTAATCACACGACCTCCTCTGGAATCTTTGTATTGTTGATACCACTCAGTAGCTTGGTCTTTGAGTTGGAACGAAGCAAACTTGACAAAGTCCTCAGGCCTGACGTTGCTACACTCAAAATGTTTGCAGATATCCACGAGCCAATCGTCAGCGTCTGTGGCCTCGACACAGTTACTGAAAGACTTCGGCTGGTTTGCGAGGAACTGGTTGAGGGTAGCAAACTGAGTTTGATTGTTGCCATGGCCTTGATTTCCTTGGTTGTGCTCTTGCAAGAGTTGCATAATCAACTGCGTGTTGGCGTTGGTAGCAGCCATCACAGCTTGCCATGCCTCCGGAGGTGGAGGTGGTTCCGGATTCTACCGTGTTGGAGGAGCCATCCTGAAGAGGGTGACATCCGTTAGCATCTTGAAAGACATATATTCAAGCTGAATCAATGGATCGAAATTGCAACATATAGCCTTAACATTCGAACAAGAATGAACGAATGAATTCCAAAGTAAATGATCACACTTCCATAAATTGAGAAGCCACTTAGATAGAGATAGATGAATAAAACAACAAGGTATGGATATGAACAAATAATTGGTAAGGATTACCCAATCACAAACCAAATATTTGCGGAAGAAATACTAGAGCTACATGAATTCCCACCTATGAAACTCCCAAAACTTTCCGGTTATGCAATCAGGTGTTGGGGATACAGGGGAAGCATAATATCTCACCCAAAACTAGCAAATACTACATCCAGCTATATCCATCCTTCAACACATAACCAAAAAACCTTCAGAAATCATTTACCTCAACCTTCGAAAAGCATCCGTTATACGAGTTATGGCAATACTCCCGAACTCCCGCCCCAGTACTGGGTGGTGTTGAGGTTATCTCACCAACAACTGAATAAAAGAGATTTTCGATGTCGGCGAACTCAGGTATTCCAAAACTGTAACGATAAAATTGTGACGACAAAACCTCGGAGCTCAACTCCCTGGGACACTGCCACAACCCCTGAATGTCAGGAGGCACCAAGAACAATGTTCTCGTCACAAAACCATCGAAACGATTCCAAGATACCCGCGTGATTCTAAATTTGTTTTCGTGAAATTTGAGAAGAGAAGAGTCAAAACTCTACGTCATGATGCCTCACCAGAGCGATGAAGGGACTGAGGAGTAAAAAGAATCCTACTCTCCGATATATATAATCCTAAAAGACTCAGAACATTTTTCTAGACTCAACAACACCAGCGATTCGATCAAGCAGGGGGCTCCTAAGTCGGGGAAGGCTTTGATTACCAACTTGTAAGACCCATGATGAGGCTATATCTCCCACGTGTCGGAGCACGACTTAGAGGCATAACCGCATTGTAGGCATGTTGCAAGAGGGGTAATCTTTACACATCCCATGTACTGAATAAGAAAGAGGTACAGAGTTGGCTTACAATCATCACTTCACACAATACATAAATATAGCATTACATCATCCAGAATACAATCAAGGTCCGACTACGCAACCAAAATAAAGACAACCCCAAATGCGATAGATCCCCGATCGACCCAACTAGGATCCACTACTGATCGTCTGGAAAAGAAACGCAATAACGTCCTGAGTCCTCATCGAACTCCCATTTGAGTTCAGTCGCATCTCCTGGAATGGCATCATAGGCACGTGCATCTGGTTTTGGAAGTAATCTGTGAGTTACGGGGACTCAGCACTCTCACACCCTCGCGATCAAGACTATTTAAGCTTATGGGTAGGTAAAGGTAGTGAGGTGGAGCTGCCGCAAGCACTAGCATATATGGTGGCTAACTTATACAAATGAGAGCGAGAAGAGAAGGCAAAGCACGGCCGAGAAGCTACAAAGATCAAGAAGTGATCCTAAAACTACTTATGTTCAAGCATAACACGAGACCGTGTTCTCTTCCCGGACTCTGCCGAAAAGAGACCATCAAGGTTACACACGCTGTTGATTCATTTTAATTAAGTTAAGTTTCAAGTACTCTACAACCGGATATTAACAAATTCCCATCTGCCCATAACCGCGGGCACGACTTTCAAAAGTTCAAATCCCTGCAGGGGTGTCCCAACTTAGCCCATCAAAAGCTCTCACGGTCAACGAAGGATATTCCTTCTCCCAGGATGACCCGATCAGACTCGGAATCCCGGTTACAAGACATCTCGACAATGGTAAAACAAGACCAGCAAAGCCGCCCGAATGTGCTGACAAATCCCGATAGGAGCTGCACATATCTCGTTCTCAGGGCACACCGGATGAGCGCTTCGTACAACTAAAACCAAACCTCGAGTTTCCCCGAGGGGGCGCTGCAAAGGACTCTAGTTTGGACCAACACTCAGAGGAGTACTGGCCCAGGGGTATAAAATAAAGATAACCCTTTGGTCCGCGGAACCCAAGGGAAAAAGGCTTAGGTGGCAAATGGTAAAACCAAGGTTGGGCCTTGCTGGAGGAGTATTATTCAAGGTGAACTATCAAGGGGTTCCCATTATAACCCAACCGCGTAAGGAACGCGAAATCAAGGAACATAACATCGGTATGACGGAAACTAGGGCGACAAGAGTGGAACAAAACACCAGGCATAAGGCTGAGACTTCCACCCTTTACCAAGTATATAGGTGCATTAAAGTAAACAAGATATAATAATGATATCCGAACAATAAACATGTTCCAACAAGGAACAAACTCCAATCTTCACCTGCAACTAGCAACGCTATAAGAGGGGCTGAGCAAAGCGGTAACATAGCCAAACAACGGTTTGCTAGGACAAGGTGGGTTAGAGGTTTGACATTGCAATATGGGAGGCATGAAATAGCAAGTGGTAGGTATAGAGGCATAGGCATAGCAATAGAGCGAGCAACTAGCAAGCAAAGATAGAATTGATTTCGAGGGTATGGTCATCTTGCCTGCAAAGTTCTCCGAGTTGACGTAAGCTTGATCCTCGTAAGCGCACTCAACAAGTTCGTCGATCACGTACTCCTCTCTCGGCTCCCCAAAGCAAGAACACAAGCAAAGGGAACCACAATCAACCACGGTGCAATGCGCAAGCAACATGATGCAAAACATGGCATGATATGCGGGATGTAAAATGCAATGCATATGCGTGCTCCGGAAGGAAAATTGAACCAGGCCTGAACTTGGCAAACCAAGAGCGCCGCTGGAAAGACGAGTTGATTTCGGTCGAAATCGATATAAACATCACCGGAATCGGATGCACGGTTTGCAAATGGCAAGCAAAACAATAATGGCACTATTCTGCGATTAACAACACGATGCCATCTAAAATGCAACAAGAAGCTAAGCTACTGCACTCTAACATAACAACAAAACACATGGCAGTGATCCAGTCAAGATGCTTGACAAAAGATGAACACTGAGCTATGGCTAAATCACACAATAGCAGGTTCAAACAAGCTTGGCAAAAGTGCAAAAGATAACAGGTTCACAGACTTAGTGAAAATAACAACATGCCAGGAATTAACATCAGGAAGCAATGTTTAGAGCAAGATAACAATAAGCTACAGGAACATATCATGGCAAAGCAAGGCATGGCATGAAACTGCGCAAAGCATATAACAAAAGTCCCTTATTGACCATAAGCCAAAAAGGATTAGAAAACATGATGGCACCCATGTAAACATAGCAAGTTTCGTTAACAGATTCAGACTTAGCAAAAAACTGGACATGGCAAAAACAGGGTTACGTACGCATGTTTGCGAGCTCGATGCACTCACCATAAGGCATTCCATGACAAACTAAGTATACACACAACAAGAAGACATGATCAAGTAGCTAACCATGGCAAGAACCATCTCATAGCATGCATGGATCAACTACAACAACCTTGGCAAAATTGATTAACACGTAAACAATCTGCTAGGAACATTTTATCGCAAAAGTAGAGCAAGATTGAGTCATGCTAGGGTACTCCATAATTGCAAATAAAGATACGAATGGATAGAACATAACAATATCTCAAAATCATCCTTACTGAACATGCTCAAAAGAGGCATGGATCGCGCTGTAGCAACATGAATACATGGCACAAAAATAACATCAGGGAAAAGACTTAGAAGAATTCTAAGTCCCTAAAATCAGCGACATCACCAGAGCTACTTTGCATGCTTGTGCTAGTCACCACATTGATCACAAAAATACATGGCATACACCCCTGTAAAAATGGCTTGGCATAGCCCAAAACACATGTAGGGCTCAAGTTCAAAGGAGGCACACAATAATCATGGCAAAAATGACAAATGCTCATAATATGTTAAGAAACAGAAACTAACATTCTGAAACACTCTTGCAACAGCATTTTAGTCATCAAGATGGACTCAAACAAGCATGGTGCAATGGAATGAAATGAAAGGACATCCTAACGAACAATTCGATATCTCACACGCGCAAAACGAAGCTACGAATGATGAGATATGGTGCGATGAACATGCCTAGAAAATATTAGAGACTAGGGACTTAGAGAAAAACGAGATTCAACCCTAGGGTTACACTGATCCATATCTAGCGTGCACGGTTCCCGAGGTTGGCCGGGGTCTCGCCGGAGACGATGGGGACGGCGACCAGAGTGAGGGGAGGGGTCCCGGAGTCGGAGGGAGTCGGGGCAGCCCCGGATCCGGTCGCCGGAGCACCTGCGACGGCGGGGCGGCGAGGTGAAGGTGGCGGCTGGTGCGGGCGGCGTGGGGGCGAGGCGGCGAGGCGGAGGCGGCGGCCGGCGCCGGGTGGCGCTGCCGGACGGCGGCGAGCGGGGCGGCGCTCTCGGGCGAGGGAGGCGCGGGGCGGCGGGATGGGCTCGGGGGGTGGGCAGCGGCGAAGGGCCACGTGTCGCACTGTGATTGGTCGGGCGCGGCGGCAGGCGCGTCCGGCCAGATCCGAACGTGTCCGGCGGCGCGAGGAGAGGGGGAGCTAGGGTTTCGTCCGTGAATTTCAGAGGGGAAGGCCTATTTATAGATTTTGGGAGCTAGGAGAGTCCAAATGAGGTGCGGTTTTCGGCCACGCGATCGTGATCTAACGGCCAAGAGGATGGAGGGGGTTTGGATGGGTTTTGGGCCACTTTGGAAGGGTGTTGGGCTGCAACACACACGAGGCCTTTACGGTTCCTTGGTTAACCGTTGGAGTATCAAACGAACTCCAAATGGCACGAAACTTGACAGGCGGTCTACCGGTAGTGAACTAAGGCCGCTTGGCAATTCTCGGTCCAATACGAGAACGTTTAACACTCACACACAAAAAGAGGCTAAAAGGGGACACTAGAGGACGTAGGAGTGCCGGAATGCAAAACGGACAACGGGGAAAATGCTCGGATGCATGAGACAAACACATATGCAAATGCGATGCACATGATGACATTATATGAGATGCATGACATGGACAAAAGCAAAACGAAGACAAAACCCAACCACGAGGGAATATCATAACTTAGTGCCAAAAATGGCAAGAGTTGGAATACAAATATGGGAAGTTACATACGGGGCGTTACAAGGTAAATGATAAAAAAGATAATTTTTGATGTGGAATGCTACCTAGCATAATCTTGATCAGATATCTAATCATGGCATGAATATTAAGATATGAGTGATTCAAAGCAATAGTCTATCATTTGACATAAAAACAATAATACTTCAAGCCCACTAATAAAGGAATCATGTTTTTTTCAAAATAACAAGGCCAAAGAAAGTTATCCCTACAAAATCATATAGTCTGGCTATGCTCCATCTTCACCACACAAAATATTCACATCATGCACAACCCCGATGATAAGCCGAGCAATTGGTTCATACTTTTTAACGCGCTTCAGCATTTTCAACCCTCACGCAATACATGAGCGTGAGCCATGGATATAGCACTATAGGTGGAATAGAATATGATGGTGGAGGTTGTGTGGAGAAGACAAAAAGGGAGAAAGTCTCACATCGACGCGGCTAATCAACGAGCCATGGAGATGCCCATCAATTGATGTCAATGTGAGGAGTAGGGATTGCCATGCAACGGATGCACTAGAGCTATAAGTATATGAAAGCTCAAACTGAAACTAAGTGGGTGTGCATCCAACTTGCTTGCTCATGAAGACCTAGGGCATTTGAGGAAGCCCATCGTTGGAATATACAAGCCAAGTTATATAATTAAAATTCCCACTAGTATATGAAAGTGATAACTCAAGAGACTCTATATATGAAGAACATGGTGCTACTTTTAAGCACAAGTGTGGTAAAAGGATAGTAGCATTACCCCTTCTCTCTTTTTCTCTCTTTTTTGTTGTTTTTTGGCCTTCTCTTTTTTGGGGCCTTTCTCTTTCTTTATTTTTTGTCCGAAGTCTCATCCCGACTTGTGGGGAATCATAGTCTCCATCATCCTTTCCTCACTGGGGTAATATTGTAATAATGATGATCATCACACTTTTATTTGCTTACAACTCAATATTACAACTCGATATCTAGAACAAAGGTATGACTCTATATGAATGCCTCTGGCGGTGTACCGGGATGTGCAATGATCTAGCGTAGCAATGACATCATGCTAGCTATCTTACGATCATGCAAAACAATATGACAATAAATGCTCAAGTCATGTATATGATGATGATGGAAGTTGCATGGCAATATATCTCAGAATGGCAATGGAAATGCCATGATAGGTAGGTATGGTGGCTGTTTTGAGGAAGATATAAGGAGGTTTATGTGTGACAGAGCGTATCATATCACGGGGTTTGGATGCACCGGAGAAGTTTCCACCAACTCTCGAGGTGAGAAAGGGCAATGCATGGTACCGAAGAGGCTAGCAATGATGGAAGGATGAGAGTGTGTATAATCCATGGACTCAACATTAGTCATAAAGAACTCACATACTTATTGCAAAAGTTTATTAGCCCTCAAAGCAAAGTACTACTACGCATGCCCCTAGGGGGATAGATTGATAGGAAAAGACCATCGCTCATCCCCGACTGCCACTCATAAGGAAGACAATCAATAAATACCTCATGCTCCGACTTCGTTACATGATGGTTCACCATACGTGCATGCTACGGGAATCATAGACCTCAACACAAGTATTTCTACTAATCCAAAACTACCCACTAGCATGACTCTAATATCACTTTATATCGCAAAACTATTGCAAGGAATCAAACATATCATATTTAGTGATCTACAATTTTTATGTAGGATTTTATGACTAACCATGTGAATGACCAGTTTCTGTCATCTCTCTAAATAGATATAAGTGAAGCAAGAGAGTTTAATTCTTTCTACAAAATATATGCCCATGCTCTAACAAATATAAGTGAATCAAAATAGCATTCTACAAATGGTGGTTTTCTATGTAAAGAGAAACAGGCAATCCAAACTTCAAATGATATAAGCGAAGCACATGAAGCATTCTATAAAGCCATACTCAAAAGATATAAGTGAAGTGCAATGAGCATTCTATAAATAAACCAAGGACTATCTCATACCAGCATGGTGCATAAAAGAAAAATGAAAACTAAATGCAAAAGACGCACCAAGATTGCACATATCACATGAACGAAACGAATCCGAAAACATACCGATACTTGTTGAAGAAAGAGGGGATGCCTTCCAGGGCATCCCCAAGCTTAGACGCTTGAGTATCCTTGAATATTTACTTGGGGTACCTTGGGCATCCCCAAGCTTGAGCTCTTGACTCTCTACCTTCTTCTCACATCGAGACCCTCTCGATCATCGAACACTTCATCCACACAAAACTTCAATAGAAAACTCAGTAAGATTCGTTAGTATAATAAAGAAAATCACTACTCTAAGTACTGTTGACAACCAATTCATATTTTGTTTTGGCATTGTGTATAGTGTAGTATAACTTTTTCATGGCTTAATCCTCTGATATAAATCGATAGTTTCATCAGAACGAGCAAACTATTCATCAAAAACAGAATCTGTCTAAAACAGAACAGTCTATAATAATCTGAACATTGACCATACTTCTGCTACTTGAACAATTCTGCCAAATTTAGTAAAAATAAGAAAAATTCATAGAAAGACAGTGCAAAAGGAATCAGAACCGTTTGACGTTCCAGTAAAAAATGTAAAATCGCGCACTACAGCCAAAGTTTCTGTCCTGCACCATACAAACCAACAAGCATTGTAAACATCCTAAAGGCAAACCTTGGCACATTATTTTTATAATACAAAGGAATTGTACAAGGGGATAATTATTTTTTTGAAAAGTTTTTGTAATTAAATTCACAAAGTTTCCATGGGCATGAACAAAGTTCAAGGCTAGCTCCCACTTCAACAATGCTCGTCTTTCTCACTTTCGCTTTCCTTTTTGTAAAAGTTTTGGGTTCCCCTCTTTATTTTTGTTGTTTTTAAACTATATAAAAGCACTCAACAGAAGTAAATGACTCTCTAAAACTTCCGGGTTGTCTCCCTGGCATCACTTTCTTTAAATCCATTAAGCTACACATGTAGTGCTCAAGTAGTGAATCCACCCGGATCCCGAGGTATATCAAAGACAATTTTAATTAACAATGATTTGTAATTTAGTAGTGAGCACAAAGTAACATATATCATGCAACAATGAAGTCTAACTCTCTTCGTATGCATCGGCATGTCATAAAAGAATAATTCGTGCACACAAATAAATGTCAATGCATAGTATAAACAGTTTCTTGCAATTTTATCGTATTGGATACATAGAGAGGTGGAGATATATTTCCTCTCTCATAATAATTGCAAGTAGGAGCAGCAAGCACATGCATATTATATCTATCAAAATTATCATGTGTAGTAGTAAAAGGCAACCCATCAATATAATCCTTAATAAGCACAAACTTCTCCGATATAGTGTATTTTGGAGAATTCAAAAAGATAATAGGACTATCATGTGTGGGTGCAATAGAAACAATTTCATGTTTAACATAAGGAACTATAGCAAGTTCATCTCCATAAGCATAATTCATATTGGCATCTTGGCCACAAGCATAGCAAGCATCATCAAAAAGGGATAGTTCAAAAGAATCAATGGGATCATAACAATCATCATAGCAATCATCCTTCGGTAAGCACGAAGGGAAATTAAACAATGTATGAGTTGAAGAGTTACTATCATTAGAAGGTGGGCACGGGTGATCAATCCGCTCTTCCTCCTTTTGTTCTTCGCTCTCCTCCTCATCTTTTTCATCCAATGAGCTCACAATTTCATCATTTTCTTATTCCATAGATTCCTGCAAAATATTAGTCTCTTCTGGGACAGCGGAGACTTTCTCAATAAATGCATCAATATCGGAATTGTATTCATAATTCTCATAACAATATTTAAGGATAGCTAAATTTTCAGGTCTGTAGACAGCATCATAAAGATTTTCATATTCTTTGAACATAGATTCAATTTCATAAGCACCCATAAAAGCAACAAATTCTTCTATTTGTTCCACATGATAATAGTCATATATAACTCTAGCATAAGAAGCCAATGTTTCATTATCATTAAATTTGCATAAAAAGGGAAAGTGTGGAGCCTTCATCCCGGAGCAACAAGTACAATCATATCTCAAGCATAGTTGCCTAGCATACCATTTCAACATATAAATTTGATACCATAATAGTTTCCCTTTTTGAGTCAAGCGATAATCCCTAAAGTATTCACGTTGATTCAACGTGTCTCCCATTACATAATATCCACCACATAACGAGCATCGAGGGTTTTAGGAGGTTCCTCATCTCCATGAGCAACAAGTACACCTAATTTTTTGGTATTTCGTGTTCCATATCGATAACTAAAGATAGAGAACAACTTAGAACAGCAAATAAAAATTACTTAGTGATAAAGCAAACAAGCACACACGAGAATATTCACCCCACGCTATGGCTCCCCGGCGATGGTGCAAGAAAAAGGTCTTGATAACCCACAAGTATAGGGTATCAATTGTAGCCTCTTTTGATAAGTAAGAGTGTCGAACCCAACAAGGAGCTAAAGGCAGAACAAATATTCCCTCAAGTTCTATCGACCACCGATACAACTCTACGCACGCTTGACGTTCGCTTTACCTAGAACAAGTATGAAACTAGAAGTACTTTGTAGATGTTTTTGGATAGGTTTGCAAGATAATAAAGAGCAAGTAAATAAAAAGTAGGGGCTGTTTAGATAAAGACACAACTAAATTAGTTTTAGTAAAGAGCTTTTTGTTCCGAGAAAGTTATTTGTCCCTAGGCAATCGATAACTAGACCGGTAATCATTATTGCAATTTTATTTGAGGGAGAGGCATAAGTTAACATACTTTATCTACTTGGATCATATCCACTTATGATTGGAACTCTAGCAAGCATCTGCAACTACTAAAGATCATTAAGGTAAAACCCAACCATAGCATTAAAGCATCAAGTCCTCTTTATCCCATACGCAACAACCCCCTTACTCGGGTTTGTGTTTCAGTCACTCACGCAACCCACTATAAGAGAATCATGAACGTATTGCAACACCCTACAGCGGGGATCCCTCACGCTTGCGCGACATAGAGAGCACCATAAGACAGCACCAATAATAAAACATGCAACTCAAACTAATCTTGATCATCAAATAACCCATAGGACAAAATGGATCTACTCAAACATCATAGGATAACCATACATCATTGGGAAATAATATATAGTGTTGAGCACCATGTTTAAGTAGATATTACAGCGGGTACGAGAGAGGTTACACCGCTGCATAGAGGGGGGAAGAGTTGGTGATGATGGCGGTGAAGTTGTTGGTGAAGATTGCAGTGATGATGATGGCCACGGCAGCATTCCGGCACCACCAGAAGAGAAGGGGAGAGGGGGCCCCTTCGTCTTCTTCTTCCTTGACCTCCTCCCTAGATGGGATAAGGGTTTCCCCTCTGGTCCTTGGCCTCCATGGCGTGGGAGGGGCGAGAGCCCCTCCGAGATTGGATATGTTTCTCTGTCTCTCTCTCTCACTCTTTCCGCGCTCCCAGATTCTAGCCTTTCACTATTTCTTATATTCTCGGAGATCCGTAACTCCGATTGGGATGAAATTTTAACATGATCTCCATCCGGATATTAGCTTTCTTACGGTGAAAGAAGGGCATCAACCTCCTTACGGGGTGGCCACGAGGGCCCAGGGCGCGCCCCCCTGCCTCGTGGCCCCCTCAGGAATCGTCTTGCGTGGAGTTTTCTTCCCAAAAATCATATATATTCCAAAAAAAATCTCCGTCAGTTTTTATCCTGTTTGGACTCTGTTTGATATGGATATTCCGTGAAACAAAAAACATGCAACAAACAGGAACTGGCACTGGGCACTGGATCAATATGTTAGTCCCAAAATAGTATAGAAAGTTGCCGAAAGTATAAGAAAGTTGTAGAATATTGGCATGGAACAATAAAAAATTGTAGATACGACAGAGACGTATCACTTGGCTTGTCATCGGGGTTGTGCATGATGTGAATATTTTGTGTGGTGAAGATGGAGCATAGCCAGACTATATGATTTTGTAGGGAAAACTTTCTTTGGCCATGATATTTTGAAAACACATGATTGCTTTATTAGTAGGCTTGAAGTATTATTTTTTTATGTCCAATGATAGACTATTGCTTTGAATCACTCGTATCTTAATATTCATGCCATGATTAGATATGTGATCAAGATTATGCTAGGTAGCATTCGACATAAAAAATTATCTTTTTTATCATTTACCTACTCGAGGACGAGCAGGAATTAAGCTTGGGGATGTTGATACGTCTCCGTCGTATCTATAATTTTTGATTGTTCCATGGCAATATTCTACAACTTTCATATACTTTTGACAACTTTTTATACTATTTTTGGGACTAACATATTGATCCAGTGCCTAGTGCCAGTTCCTATTTGTTGCATGTTTTTTGTTTCGTAGAATATCCATATTAAACAGAGTGCAAACAGGATAAAAAATTATGGAGATTTTTTGGGAATATATGTGATTTTTGGGAAGAAAAATCCACGCGAGACGACGCCCGAGGGGGCCACGAGGCAGGGGGCGCGCCCCAGGGGGGCAGGCGTGCCCCTGACCCTCGTGGCCACCCCGTAAGGTGGATGATGCCCTTCTTTCTCTGCAAGAAAGCTAATATCCGAATAGAGATCGTGTTAAAATTTCAGCCCAATCGGAGTTACGGATTTCCGGGAATATAAGAAACGGTGAAAGGGAAGAATCTTAGAACGCAGAAACAGAGAGAGACAGAGAGATAGATCCAATCTCGGAGAGGCTCTCGCCCCTCCCATCCCATGGAGACCAAGGACCAGAGGGGAAACCCTTCTCCCATCTAGGGAGGAGGTCAAGGAAGAAGAAGGAGGGGGCCCTCTCCCCCTCGCTTCCGGTGGCACCGGAGTGCCACCGGGGCCATCATCATCACCACAATCTTCACCAACAACTTCACCGCCATCATCACCAACTATTCGCCCCTCTATGTAGCGGTGTAACATCTCTCTTACCTGCTGTAATCTCTACTTAAACATGGTGCTCAACGCTATATATTATTTCCCAATGATGTATGGCTATCCCATGATGTTTGAGTAGATCCGTTTTGTCCTATGGGTTAATTGATGATAGTGATTGGTTTGAGTTGCATGTTTTATTATTGGTGCTGTCCTATGGTGCTCTCCTTATCACGCAAGCATGAGGGATTCCTGCTGTAGGGTTTGCAATATGTTCATGATTTGCTTATGGTGGGTGGCGTGAGTGACAGAAGAACATACCCGAGTAAGTAGGTTGTTTGCGTATGGGATAAATAGGACTTGATACTTTAATGCTATGGTTGGGTTTACCTTAATGATCTTTAGTAGTTGTGGATGCTTGCTAGAGTCCCAATCATAAGAGCATATGATCCAAGTAGAGAAAGTATGTTAGCTTATGCCTCTCCCTCAAATAAAATTGCAATGATGAGTACCGGTCTAGTTATCATTTGCCTAGGGACAAATAACTTCCTCGTAACAAAAAACTCTTTACTAAAACTAACTTAGTCGTGTCTTTATCTAAACAGCCCCTACCTTTTATGTATGTGCACTTTATTATCTTGCAAACCTATCCAAAAACACCTACAAAGTACTTCTAGTTTCATACTTGTTCTAGGTAAAGCGAACATCAAGCATGCGTAGAGTTGTATCGGTGGTCGATAGAACCTGAGGGAATATTTGTTCTACCTTTAGCTCCTCGTTGGGTTCGACACTCTTACTTATCGAAAGAGGCTACAATTGATCCCCTATACTTTTGGGTTATCAACCTGCCCTCCGGACGCCCTATAAAAGGCGCGTCGCCCCGCCGTCGCTCGCGCACCGCTCTCGCCTCCCCTCTCCTTCTCCCCCTGTCGCCGGCGTTGCCCTCGCGCGCCCTTCCTCTCCCTCTCGTTGGCGATTGCGCGCCCAAACCTGACGCTCAAGGAGGCGGAGGAGCTCGCCCACTTTGTCATCCCCGCCGCACCCGACGTCAGCCTGCCGGCGAGGTGGTGCCTGAGCGTCGACGGCGTGCCGGTGGCGCCGGTGCCTGAGGTCGACACCCACCTCTTCGCCCAAACCATCGGCCTCTATTGGGTGTGGCTGCCGCCAGAGGAGTTGGAGGACCCGCGCTACGCCCCCAACAACCCTAGGTGGGCGGACTGGCTCGCTGACGACCACGAGCGCCGCCTCCACGCCTTCGCCAGACCGCACCCGCCTGCCAAGCACAACTGCGCGCAGCGAGACAAGCTCTGGGACGGGCACACCTTCAAGGATGTCATCGCGCCATACCGTGCAGGCGGTCGCCGGCGCCGTGTCCGCCCCGCCGGGGTACAACTACGAGTTTTTCCGCCGCGGCGAGGTGCACTCCACCAGCGTCCGCCTCGACTTCGGCGCGATGCGCGCCCGCCCGCCCCGCGGTGGCCCAGGCGGTGACCGTGGCGCTGTCCGCCTTGGCCCCGGTGATCGCCGCACCGCGGGCAGGAACAACACCGGGTACAGCCGTGCCCCTCTGCCCGAGCCGGAGCAGCAGCCAGAGCCGGCATTGGTGGCGTAGTACAAGCGCCTGGCGGCGGAGGCTGGCGGCACAGAGGATATGCCGGGCTACCTAACGGCAGTTCGGTAGTCGGAGAACATGCTGCAGCCGCCCCCGCTTGTCGAGGAGTACATGCAGCTCTCCCCGGTCGTCGTCCACCCGAAGGACCCGTCGGACTTCCCCGGGTAGCACGCCGTGGTCGAGGACTCGATGGCTGTGCCGCGCATGCCCGCGGTGCCCGTGGTGCCCCTCGACGACAGCAGTAGTAACGACAACGACGATGGCGATGGGCTCTATGACGAGGCAGACTTTGGCGGCGTCGAGGACGAGTAGTTTAGTTTAGGTTACTTTCGAAATGTCGTTTAGTAATGATCAATTCTTTTTGTAATGTTGTTTAGTTAAGTCTAATTTCTAGTAGTATGTAAAATATTTATGAAAACTATAATGAAATATCGAGTGTTTGAATGGATGGTTTTAAAATATCGAGTGTTTAAATTAATAGTGTTATTTGAACTTGTTTCATTGTACAAAAATATTGTAAAAAAATAAAAAACAGAAAAGAGTTAGACTTTAAATGTAAAAAAACTACGAAAATTAGGAAAGGAAATAAAAAACAAAACAAAGGGAAAAAATAAATAATATTTGCAAAAAAGTAAAAATATTTTTTTTAAAAAAATAGTTCTATTGTAAAAAATGAAAAATCACAAAAGAATTAAACTTGAATTGAAAATAACTATGAAAAATATAAAAGTAAATAAAAATGAAACAATAAAAAAATTACATAATATTAGCAAAACAAACTAAAAGAATTATTTTTGAAAAAAACGCCGGCCCGGAGCTGAGCGAGGCATAGTAAGTCAATCCCGATCAAGCCGATGGCGAAAGGGACTGCTTTTTCGGCCCCGCAAGGCCCACGAGCCCAAACACACGGCAAAGAGAAATTAGGCGATCTTTTCAGGAGTACATCGAGGTAGGGCGGAGCGTGCTATTTAAGCTGGTGCGGGCGCGCTCCGGTGGGCGAGGTGGGACTAAAGTTAGAGCTCACCTCTCGCGGTGCTGCGCGGATCGCTGAGGTGGGCCAATTTCGGTGGGCTGAGTGGGCTGCTCGAAGGCGCGCGTGCGGGCAGTCAAGGGTGCAAGGGCAGTGGGACGATGGAGGCACACTTGTTTAGTCCCACCTCGATCGTCGAAGGACGCCCCGACCGGCTTAAATAGCCGGATTCATGCACCCTGGCAGATAAGATAGTTAGTAAATAATTTGATTTGATTTTACAATGTACGGGCAGCTCTGCCGCAGCTGCCCGGGAAGTGTTACACTGCCCGGGCAGCTGCGGCAGTGCTGCTAGGGCATTGTATACTCAAATCATATCATTAGTATCTATCTTATTTTTGATAGTTTACCACTCTACGCAAGTTTGTTTCACCTCACTTAAATTTCATCATTAATACCTATATTTTTTTAATATTTGTCACTCCTGATTTAAATCACATTATTAGTACCTATATTAATTTTGACCATTTGGCAGTCACCATAGGACCCAACGCAAAATTTCATCGTGTTCCGAGCACACACTCATGTCGCGTCACGTTCGAGTAGTGTGTTTCGGATTGAAAGCGGGGAAAATCATAGAAAATTCTCGGAGGTTGGAAATGCCCCAAAACTTGGCATGCTTGCTTTCCATGAGTGTAGAAACGTATGAAAACAAATTGTTCCATTTGAAGGATGTAAAAAAAAACCTCAGTCAGGACGGGGCCTTCGCTCCTACTAGAACGGCGTGCGCTGAGGGAGGTCATTTTTTGACAATCTTCAGAACGACCCCAAATTTTGCGACAGGGCAGGAATGTCCACCGTAGGACTCCTCTTCAAATTTCATCTTGTTCGGAGCACACACTCATGTCGCGTCACGTCTGGGGAGTGTGTTTCGGTTTCAGAGAACGAAAAATCTTAGAAAATTCTCG
>NC_057797.1:375904972-375906679 GCF_018294505.1 Triticum aestivum | reverse complement strand
AATTGGGTCCATTTGAAGGATGTCAAAAAAACCTCCATCGGGACGGGGCCTTCGCTCCTACCAGAATGACGTGCGCTGAGAGAGGTTATTTTTTGGCCATCCTCAGAATGACTCTGAATTTTGAGATAGGGTAGGCATGGCCACCATAGAACTCCTCGTCAAATTTCATCGTGTTCGAAGCACACCCTCATGTTGCGTCACGTTCGGGGAGTGTGTTTCGGTTTGAGAGAACGGAAAATCATTGAAAATTCTAAGAGGTTGGAAATGCCACAAAACCTTCCATGCTTGCTTGCCATGATTGTACAAACGTTTAAAAAAAATTTGGGTCCATTTGAAGGATGTCGAACAAAACCTTCCGTCGGGAGGTGCAAAAAAATCTTCAAGCGCGGGTAGTCATACCTTACAACACTGATACAGGTTATGATGTATCACTCCACAACAATTGTGGAGTGACAAAGCAGAACCTGCATAAGCATAGTGAGGTATGGCCACCACGATTAAAGATTTGATGTCGTATATGGATGAAGCTATTTAAACACATGATTAGTCGTGAAAACTAGCAATGTGGGACTAAAAAATAACACTGTGGGCGGTTGGCGCCCCTAGCGGTGCACACATGGCGGACCGCCCCACCATGGCCCGTGCGCGCCGTGGGCCGCCCCTGTGCGCCTTTTATGGCCACTATAGGCTAACCTTTTTATAAAGAATTTAAGTACCACATTGATTGTGGAGACTCATATGTAGTGGTTTAAAAAGGCTGATAATATTTTAACTTTCAGTTGTTATTGCTTCATATTACATGTATACAGATCCAGATGGTGTAGGTGTTGCTCTGCTTGTTGATCTTTATCAACAAGCAAAGCAACACGTACATCATTCCTTCTGGGTAAGTATACCCATCCTATGATGCAATAATTTCTTATTATTTTTGTAAATATAAAAAATTGTGTCTGAAGAGCACTGTATTAGTAAATATTAAAAAAACACAAGAAAAAAAATATTCTGTAGTGTGGACGGATTTACCTTAGAAGATTAATGTGAATTTTTGCTGTGACACTCCATGATTATGGAGTGCCAGAGTATCATTTGCATTATCCTACCGAGGAAAGACCGCCACATTAAAGGCAACACTGTACACAGAGGACAATATTTATACAGATGAATAAGCGTGTCTAGAAGCAATGTTGGACTAAACAATTAGCAGGTTGGGCGGTGGCCGCCGTAGATTTTTGCCTTCATGGTCCCTCACGCGTGCGCCGCAAACGGCGCCCAAGTGGCCGCTGTGGGTCACCTTCGTAGCCCGGTCATTTGCGCCGCGCGTGCCAGCTGTGAAAAAAATTAAATCGTTGCAATTTTTGTGTATTTTCATGTAGAAATTCGTATAAAATGAATCTAATGTCGAAACACACCCAACTTTTGCATGCGTGTGTGAGTGACCCCCACCGTCTCCCACGCCAAATTTCAACGGAACCGGAGTACGAACGGAAGTTGCGTCACATCGGGAGACCTTTTCTCCGTATTTTCACGGAGAAAATGATAGTAAATGCATCGAGTGTCCAAACGCACCAAAATTTTGCATGCGTGCTTGTGTGGCACACTATAGTGTGTGAAAAAAATGGTGATGTAACATGACTTTGCGAAAGAGAACACCTAGTGGATGCCGTCCCCCCAAACCGATACCTGAGGTTTGTACTGCAACTACATGTC
>NC_057797.1:375899722-375900371 GCF_018294505.1 Triticum aestivum | reverse complement strand
ACCCAGCTTTTGCATGTGCGTGTGAGTGACCCCCACCATCTCCCACGCCAAATTTCAATGGAATTGGAGTACGAACGGAAGTTGCGTCACGTCGGGAGACCTTTTCTTCGTATTTTCACGGATCAAATGATAGTAAATGCATCGAGTGCCCAAACGCACAGAAATTTTGCATGCGTGCTTGTGTGGCACACTTTAGCGTGTCAAAAAAATGGTGACGTTTCATGACTTTGCGAAAGGGAACACCTAGTGGATGCCCGTCCCCCCAAACCGATACTTGAGGTTTGTACTTCAACTACAAGTCAACTTGGACGAAACGCACCAAATTTAGCATGCGCGTGTGAGTGACCGCCACCGTCTCCCACGCCAAATATCAACGAAATCGGAGTATGAACGGAAGTTGCATCATGCCGGGAGACCTTTTCTCCGTATTTTCATGGAGAAAATGATAGTAAATGCATTGAGTGTCCAAACGAACCGAAATTTTGCATGCAGGCTTGTGTGGCACACTGTAGCGTGTGAAAAAAATGGTGGCGTTTCCTGACTTTGTGAAAGGTAACACCTAGTGGACGCCCGTCCACCCAAACTGAGACCTGAGGTTTGTACTGCAACTACATGTGAACTTGGACGAAATGCACCAAATTTTGCATGC
>NC_057797.1:375886929-375899102 GCF_018294505.1 Triticum aestivum | reverse complement strand
ATAGTGTATGGATGGAGTGTCCAAATGCACCGAAATTTTGCATGTGTGGTCGTGTGGCATACTGTAGCGTGTGAAAAAATGGTGATGTTTCATGACTTTGCGAAAGGGAACACCTAGTGGATGCCCGTCCCCCCAAACAGATACCTAAGTTTTGTACTTCAAGTACAAGTTAACATGGACGAAACACACCCAACTTTTGCATGCACGTGTGAGTGACCCCCACCGTCTCCCATGCCAAATTTCAACGGAATCGGAGTACGAACGGAACTTGAGTCACGTCGGGAGACCTTTTCTCCGTATTTTCATGGAGAAAATGATAGTAAATGCATCGAGTGTCCAAACGCACCGAAATTTTGCATGCGCGTTTGTGTGTGATACGTCTCCGTCGTATCTACTTTTCCAAACACTTTTGCCCTTGTTTTGGACTCTAACTTGCAAGATTTGAATGGAACTAACCCGGACTGACGCTGTTTTCAGCAGAATTACAATGGTGTTATTTATGTGCAGAAACAAACGTTCTCGGAATGACCTGAAACTTCACGGAGCAACTTTTTGGAAAATATAAAAAATACCTTCAAAAGATGAAGGCCAGGGGCCACCACCTGTCCACGAGGGTGGGGGCGTACCCCCAACCTCGTGGGCCCCATGGTGCCTCTCCGACTCCAACTCCAACTCTATATATTGTGTTTCGGGGAGAAAAAAATAAAAGAGAAGAAATCGTCGCGTTTTACGATACAGAGCCGCCGCCAAGCCCTAAAACCTCTCGGAAGGGCTGATCTGGAGTCCGTTCGGGGTTCCGGAGAGGGGAATCCGTCGCCATCGTCATCATCAACCATCCTCCATCACCAATTTCATGATGCTCACCGTCGTGCATGAGTAATTCCATCGTAGGCTTGCTGGACCGTGATGGGTTGGATGAAATTTATCATGTAATCGAGTTAGTTTTGTTAGGGTTTGATCCGTAGTATCCACTATGTTCTGAGATTAATGCTGCTATGACTTTGCTATGCTTAATGCTTGTCACTAGGGCCCGAGTGCCATGATTTCAGATCTGAACCTATTATGTTTTCATCAATATATGAGAGTTCTTGATCCTATCTTGCAAGTCTATAGTGACCTATTATGTGTTATGATCTGTTAACCCCGAAGTGACAATAATCGGGATACTTACCGGTGATGACCGTAGTTTGAGGAGTTCATGTATTCACCATGTGTTAATGCTTTGTTCTGGTACTCTATTAAAAGGAGGCCTTAATATCCCTTAGTTTCCGTAAGGACCCCGCTGCCACGGGAGGGTAGGACAAAAGATGTCATGCAAGTTATTTTCCATAAGCACGTATGAGTATATTCGGAATACATGCCTACATTACATTGATGAACTGGAGCTAGTTCTGTGTCACCTAGGTTATGACTGTTACATGATGAACCGCATCCGGCAAAATTCTCTATCACCGATCCATTGCCTACGAGCTTTCCATATATTGTTCTTTGCTTATTCACTTTTCCGTTGCTATTGCTATCATCACTACAAAATACCAAAAAACATTACTTTTACAATTGTTACCTTTTGCTACGTGACCACTACTATCATACTACCTTGCTACTAAACACTTTGCTGCAGATATTAAGTTTCCAGGTGTGGTTGAATTGACAACTCAGCTGCTAATACTTGAGAATATTCTTTGGCTCCCCTTGTGTCGAATCAATAAATTTAGGTTGAATACTCTGCCCTCGAAAACTGTTGCGATCCCCTATACTTGTGGGTTATCAAGACTATTTTCTGGCACCGTTGCCAGGGAGCATAGCTCTATTCTTTCAGTCACTTGGGATATATATCTTCTTATCATTATGAAAAACTTGAGAGTTCCAAAAACCAAGATCTATCCCTCAACTACGAGGGGGTGGGGTAAGGAACTGCCATCTAGCTCTGCACTAGATTCACCTTCTGTTTTTAGTAAGCATGCAACACTGATACGTCTCCAACGTATCTATAATTTTTGATTGTTCCATGCTATTATATTATCAACTTTGGATGTTTATCGGCTTTGTTATACACTTTTATATTATTTTTGGGACTAACCTATTAACCCAGAGCCCAGTGCCAGTTTCTGTTTTTTCCTTGTTTTAGAGTATCACAGAAAAGGAAAATCAAGCGGAGTCCAATTGACCTGAAACTTCACGGAACTTATTTTTGGAAGGAAAGCAAACCGGGAGACTTGGAGGCCACTTCAAGAAGGCTTTGAGGAAGCCACGAGGTAGGGGGGCGCGCCCACCCCCCTGGGCGCGCCCTCCACCCTCGTGGGCCCCTCGTGGCCCCCCTGACGTACTTCTTTCGCCTATATATACATATCAATATACCCTAAAACGATCGAAGAGCACAGTAGATCGGGAGTTCCGCCGCCAGAAGCCTCCATAGCCATCGAAAACCAATCTAGACCCGTTCTGGCACCCTCCCGGAGGGGGCAATCCCTCTCCGGCGGCCATCTTCATCATCCCGGTGCTCTCCATGACGAGGAGGGAGTAGTTCTCCCTCGGGGCTGAGGGTATGTACCAGTACCTATGTGTTTGATCTCTCTCTCTCGTGTTCTTGACTCGGCACGATCTTGATGTATCGTGAGCTCTGCTATTATAGTTGGATCTTATGATGTTTCTCCCCCTCTACTCTCTTGTAATGGATTGAGTTTCCCCTTTGAAGTTATCTTATCGGATTGAGTCTTTAAAGATTTGAGAACACTTGATGTATGTCTTGCCGTGCGTATCTGTGGTGACAATGGGATACCACGTGATTCACTTGATGTATGTTTTGGTGATCAACTTGCGGGTTCCGCCCATGAACCTATGCATAGGGGTTGGCACACGTTTTCGTCGTGATTCTCCAGTAGAAACTTTGGGGCGCTCTTTGAGGTCCTATGTGTTGGTCGAATAGATGAATCTAAGATTGTGTGATGCATATCGTATAGTCATGCCGACGGATACTTGAGGTGACATTGGAGTACCTACGTGACATTAGGGTTTTGGTTGATTTGTGTCTTAAGGTGGTATTCTAGTACGAACTCTAGGGCTGTTTGTGACACTTATAGGAATAGCCCAACGGATTGATTGGAAAGAATAACTTTGAGGTGGTTTCGTACCCTACCATAATCTCTTCGTTTGTTCTCTGCTGTTAGTGACTTTGGAGTGACTCTTTGTTGCATGTTGAGGGATAGTTATGTGATCCAATTATGCTATTATTGTTTAGGGAACTTGCACTAGCAAAGTATGAACCCTAGGCCTTGTTTCAACGCATTGCAATACCATTTACGCTCACTTTTATCATTCGTTACCTTGCTGTTTTGATATTTTCAGATTACAAAAACCTTTATGTACCATCCATATACCACTTGTATCACCATCTCTTCGCCAAAATAGTGCACCTATACAATTTACCATTATATTGGGTGTGTTGGGGACACAAGAGACTCTTTGTTATTTGGTTGCAGGGTTGCTTGAGAGAGACCATCTTCATCCTATGCCTTTTACGGATTGATAAACCTTAGGTCATCCACTTGAGGGAAATTTGCTACTGTCCTACAAACCTCTGCACTTGGAGGCCCAACAACGTCTACAAGAAGAAGGTTGTGTAGTAGACATTAGACACCTAAACCTGCTTCTGCTATTCGTTCTGATATGTCGCATGTTATTGATGATGCCACTTCTGCTATGCATGATACTTATGATGAAACTACTTCTATGCTTGATACTACTCTGCCACTTGGTGAATTTCTTGATGAACAACTTGCTAGGGCTAGAGAGATTGAAAATATTGAATCTGATAATACTGATGAAAGTGATGATGAAGAATCACTTGTTATTCCTAAGGGCTATGTTTTTGATCAAGAAGCTTCTTTAGCTATTTTAGCTTGCAAAGATAGATATGAACTCAAAAGGTTATTAGCTAAATGGAATAAGCAATCTCTAAATGCTAGAATGAAACCTGACCCTGCTTTTGCTACTTCACCTATCTGTGTTACCGATAAGGATTATGAATTCTCTGTTGATCCTGATATAATTACTTTGGTTGAATCTGATCCTTTTCATGGTTATGTATCTGAAACTGCTGTGGCACATCTTACTAAACCGAATGATATAGCCACCCTATTCACTAAAGATGAGAGAACTCGTTACTTTATATCCTTAAAATATTTTTGTTCTCATTAATGGGTGATGCTAAGATATGTTTTAATTCTCTTGATCCTGGTTGTGTGCATAGTCCCCAGGATATGATTTATTACTTCTCTGCTAAATATTTCCCTGCTCATAAGAAACAAGCTGCTTTAAGGGATATATATAATTTTGTGCAAATTGAAGAATAGAGTCTCCCACAAGCTTGGGGGATGCTTCTCCAATTACTTAATGCTTTTCCTGATTATCCTCTTAAGAAAAATGAAATACTTGATATCTTTTATAATGGACTAACCGATGCCTCCAGAGATTACCTGGATAGTTGTGCTGGTTCTGTTTTCAGGGAAAGAACACCGGATGAAGCTGAAATTCTATTGAATAATATGTTGACAAATGAAAATAATTGGACACCTCCGGAGCCAGTTTCTGAGCCTATTCCTAAACCAACTCCGAAGAAGAGGGGTATTCTATTTCTCAGTCCTGAAGATATGCAAGAGGCAAAGAAATCTATGAAAGAAAAGGGTATTAAAGCTGAAGATGTTAAGAATTTACCTCCTATTGAAGAAGTATATGGTCTTAATTTACCGCCTGTTGAAGAAACATATGATCTTAATCCTTTACCTATTGAAGAAACTCATGGTCTTGATAACCCGACACAGGTAGTAAAGGTAAATTCTCTCTATAGATATGATAAAGCTGAAATCCCATTTACTAAGTTTGCTAGGCCATGCTTAGATGAGTTTGATAGATTTATGGCTAAGCAAGAAGATTTTAATGCTTATTTTGGTAGACAATAATTCAAATATGCTTGAACACTTGGGTGATTATATGGCTAATGTCAAAGGTGAGCTTAAACTTATTAGTAAACATGCTTCTATGGTTACCACTCAAGTAGAACACGTACTTAAAGCTCAAAATGATTTGCTCAATGAATTGAATAATAAGGATAATGATAATGATCTTAGAGTTATGACTAGAGGTGGTAGAATGAGTCAGGAACCTTTGTATCCTGAAGGCCATCCTAAGAGAATTGAACAAGATTCTCACAGAAATAATATAGATGCACCTAGTTCTTCTAAAAAGAAGAAAAAGAAAAATGATAGGACTTTGCGTGCTTCTAGTGAACCTATTACTAAAACACCTGAGAATCCAAATGATATTTCTATTTCTGGTGCTGAAACACAATCTGGTAATGAACCTGAAACTAGTGATAATGTTAATAATAATGTTCATGATGATGCTCAACCTAGTAATGATAATGATATAGAAATTGAACCTGCTGTTGATCTTGATAACCCACAATCAAAGAATCAACGTTATGATAAGAAAGACTTTGTTGCTAGGAAACATGGTAAAGAAAGAGAGCCTTGGGTTCAAAAACCCATGCCTTTTCCTCCCAAACAATCCAAGAAAAAGGATGACGAGGATTTTGAGCGCTTTGCTGAAATGATTAGACCTATCTTTTTGCGTATGCGATTAACTGATATGCTCAAAACCAATCCTTATGCTAAGTACATGAAAGATATAATTACAAATAAAATAAAGATACCGGAAGCTGAAATTTCCACCATGCTTGCTAATTATAGTTTTAAGGGTGGAATACCAAAGAAACTTGGAGATCCAGGAGTACCCACTATACCATGCTCCATTAAAAGAAACTATGTTAAAACTACTTTATGTGATCTTGGAGCCGGTGTTAGTGTTATGCCTCTCTCTTTATATCGTACACTTGAATTGAATAAGTTGACACCTACTGAAATATCTTTGCAAATGGCTGATAAATCAACTGTTATACCTGTCGGTATTTGTGAGGATGTGCCTGTTGTAGTTGCAAACGTTACTATTTTAACGGAGTTTGTTATTCTTGATATTCCCGAGGACGATAGTATGTCTATTATTCTTGGAAGACCCTTTTTGAATACTGCAGGGGCTGTTATTGATTGCACTAAAGGCAATGTCACTTTTCATGTTAATGGTAATGAGCATACGGTACACTTTCTGAGGAATCAACCTCAAATTCATAGTATCAACTCTATTGGAAAGTTTCCATGGAGGTTTTGAATTTTCTCTTCCTACTGTCAAGAACAAATATGATATTCTTATTATTGGGGATGTGCATATCCCCGTTGAGGTAACATAGTGTTATTCGAAATTTCACCGGTTCCATGTTATTCGGAATGAGTTCATTAACAAGACTTGATCAACCTTGTTAGTGGATTCCTTTTGATGATCATGAGATGGATGAAACTAGAAGGCACAACCTTCTGTACCCTCCTTTTACTTTCTATTATTTATATAAAATAAAATAAAAATAAATATTTTTCCGTCTGTTATCTGATTATCCGTGCAATACAAAAATACCTCGAAAATAAAAGTTCTCCAAATGCGCTGAAATTTAGATATGTTTTTTTCCAGAATATTTGAGAATATTTGGCACTGAGAACACAGCAGGGGGGTCAACCACCTGCCCACGAGGGTGGAGGGCGCGCCCTACCCCCCTGGGCACGCCCCCTGCCTCGTGGGCCCATGGTGGCCCTCCTCCACTTATCCTATCACCCATACACTGCTTCTTCCTCCCCCAAACACGAATAACCAGCTCAAACCCGAGTCCAAGCTCGTTTTGCTGCCATTTTCGATCTCCTTGCTCAAAGCACCTGTCACAAAACTGCTTGGGGAGATTGTTCCTTGGTATGTGACTCCTCCATTGGTCCAATTAGTTTTTGTTCTAGTTCTTTATTCATTGCATAATTTTGCTGCTTAGGTGACCCTGTTCTTGAGCTTGCATGCCAAATTTATATGGTCAAAAGTAGTTTTGATGCATGATATAGGCTCTAGGCACTTGTAGGAGTAGTTGCTATCAATATTATTGAGTTTGATTTACTTTTATTTTGAAGTTACTAAAAATTTCAGAAATTTTTCAGAGGAAGAAATATGCTTAGGAAAATGTTCCAAGGTGGTTCTTCAAGGAAGCAAGGACCCAGGCTTGCAATGCATGATGCTGATGATGAGCCACCAAGAGACGCTCCAGTGCGTCCTTGTGAATGGCCTTCTGAGAACTTTATGGATCGAGCGGGAATTAAGGAAGAATTTAACGCATATTTGCGTAACGCTGATCTTGTGAGCTTCGAAGAAGAGAAGTGCAGCCAGTATCACAATCTCACTAGTTCCTTTGTGAGGAGGTTTGAATTTTCATCTTCACGTAATTCTCCAACTGTCCTGTTTGATCTTTATGAAAATTCTTACACTATGGACTTAGAGGATTTTACCACTGCTTGCAAACTTCCACAATGGGGTAGTATAAGGGATCCTCGCAAATCTGAATTTAGAGATTTTCTTGCTAGTATAACTATGGGAGAATCTAGAGATATAACAAAAGCTACCATAGGGAGCATTCACTTTCCTGCTATACATTAGTTTGCTCTCTTCATAGGTAGATGCATTAATGGTAAAGATGAGGCATGTCACATGTGTGTCCCTGACCTCAGTATTCTTAGGAGTGCTGTGCTAGAAGACAAATCTTATAATCTGGGAGCCATTGTTGCACGTAGGTTGCATCTTAATAGATTTAATGGAGATTTCTTTGGTGGAATTGATGCAATCCACATAGCTATTTTTCTTGGTGTAGCCATACACGAAGATGATATTGAATTACCTCCTGCTTACCTAGACCTTAATGCTATGGTTCTCCACCAGTTTGTCGAGAGGAATGAATTGCCTCTCCAGTATCGACTAATCTTTGACAGACGCTGTGCTGTCCATATTACTCTCCCTGCTCCTGCCTTCTTTGATCATCAGGCAAAAGGAAGATATGTTATTACCAGAGAGGAAGCAGATGAGTACGAGAGGAGAGCGGAGGCCGCTCGTCGCCACGCTGCAGCTCAGGAGGCGATAGCCGCTGCATCTCAGTACGACCCCAACTTCTACTACGGATATCCGCCAGGCCAGCCGTGGCCATAGACCAACTTAGGCTAAAAGCCTAAGCTTGCGGGAGTACGTATTTCTCACCGACATTACATTCATGTTCACACACTCATTGCTAGATGTCGGTGCTCATACTTTTTCATTGTATCATCCATGCTAGTTTATTTTTCTTTTTATGCCTTCTTCTTGTGTGTTTGATTAACCTTAAGAAAAACCAAAAAAATAGTTGTAGCTTTTAATTAATTTACCTCACATGCTTGTAGTAGTAATTAAAAAGAAAACCCAAAAATATTTCCTTTTCTTCTTTTTGCTTGTTGGGAGCTTTCCCGTGTAAATAGTTTTATTTCTTTTCTTTTCTTTGGGGGTCGATAGGAGAAGACCATAAATTAAATTGTTGAAGTGGCTCTTATATGCATTATTGTTGATCTGACAAAAGAGCCCATATTGCCTTGTCTTCTCCTGCTTATTGAATGCTTGCAGATTCCAGCTTAGTCCAATGCACGTGCACTATTATTGTTATTCACATCATTCGGTCGTGCAAGTGAAAGGCAATTATGATGATATATGATGGACTGACTGAGATGAGAAAAGCTGGTATGAACTCAACCTCTCTTGTTTTTGTAAATATGATTAGTTCATCATTCCTGATTCAACCTATTATGGATAAACATGTTTGCAATGACAACTAGAGATCATAGTTTCTTATGCCATGCTTGATTAGCTATGAGTTATAATGGTTTACCTTGCGTGCCAACATGCTATTAAAATGGTTATGATGTGGTATGATAGGGTGGTATCCTCCTCTGAATGATTAAAGTGACTTGACTTGTCTCATGTTCACGCATGTAGTTGAAACAAAATCAACATAGCCTTCACGATATTTATGTTCATGGTGGATTATATCCTACTCATGCTTGCATTCGGTGTCAATTAATTTTAATGCATGTTCATTACTGTTGTCGCTCTCTAGCTAGTCGCTTCCTAGTCTTTTGCTAGCCTTCACCTGTACTAAGCGGGAATACTGCTTGTGCATCCAACTCCATAAACCCCAAAGTTATGCCAAATGAGTCCACTATACCTACCTATATACGGTATCTACCTGTCGTTCCAAGTAAATTTGTATGTGCCAAAACTCTAAACCTTCAAATAAATATCCTGTTTTGTATGCTCGAATAACTCATGTATCAACTAGGGTTGTCCGTATCTTCCATGTTAGGTGGGTTATTCTCAAGAGGAGTGGACTCCGCTCCTCACTCACGAGATAAATGGCTGGTCACCGGGATGCCCAGTCCCATGCTTTATGCAAACTAAATCAAAAATAATTGCAAACAAAACTCCCCCTGGGACTCTTGTTAGTTGGAGGCACTAGTTGTTTCGAGCAAGCCATGGATTGATGCTTGTTGGTGGAAGGGGGAGTATAAACTTTACCATTCTGTTTGGGAACCGCCTATAATGTGTGTAGCATAGAGGTTATTGCCATCTCTTGGTTGTTATGTTGACAATGAAAGTATACCGCTCAAAATATTATTCACCTCTGTTTCAAAAACCGAGCTCTGGCACCTCTACAAATCCCTGCTTCCCTCTGCGAAGGGCCTATCTATTTACTTTCATGTTGAGTCATCATCCTCTTATTAAAAAGCACCAGTTGGAGAGCACCACTGTCATTTGCATTCATTATTGTTAGTTTACATTGAGTATGACTTGACTGGATCTCTTTTACCATGAATTACAATGTCTAGTCAGTCCTTGGTCTTTAAAGATGCTCTGCATTTATGTTTTGCGGTCTCAGAAAGGGCTAGCGAGATACCATCTTGTTATATCATATTATGATTGTTTTGAGAAAGTGTTGTATCCGAGATTTATTATTATTGCACGCTAGTTGATTATGCCATTGATATGAGTAAACTTGAGACATAAGCGTTATTGTGCATGTGGTTAGTTATAATCTTTGCTGAAAACTTGAATTCTGGCTTTACATATTTACAACAACAAGAGCAAACAAAGTTTGTAATTTTTCTTTATCACTTTCAGTTTATCAACTGAATTGCTTGAGGACAAGCAAAGGTTTAAGCTTGGGGGAGTTGATACGTCTCCGTCGTATCTACTTTTACAAACACTTTTTCCCTTGTTTTGGACTCTAACTTGCATGATTTGAATGGAACTAACCCGGACTGATGCTGTTTTCAGCAGAATTACCATGGTGTTATTTATGTGCAGAAACAAACGTTCTCGGAATGACCTGAAACTTCACGGAGAAACTTTTTGGAAAATATAAAAAATACCTGCAAAAGATGAAGGCCAGTGGGCCCTCCACTTGTCCACGAGGGTGGGGGGCGCGCCCCCTACCTCGTGGGCCCCCCCGGTGCCTCTTCGACTCCAACTCCAACTCGATATCTATATATTGTGTTTCGGGGAGAAAAAAAATCAGAGAGAAGTAATCGTCACGTTTTACGATACGGAGCCGCCGCCAAGCCCTAAAACCTCTTGGGAGGGCTGATCTGGAGTCTGTTCGGGGCTCCGGAGAGGGGAATCCGTCGCCATCGTCATCATCAACCATCCTCCATCACCAATTTCATGATGCTCACCACAATGCGTGAGTAATTCCATCGTAGGCTTGCTGGACGATGTTGGGTTGGATGAGATTTATCATGTAATCGAGTTAGTTTTGTTAGGGTTTGATCCCTAGTATCCACTATGTTCTGAGATTGATGTTGCTATGACTTTGCTATGCTTAATGCTTGTCACTAGGGCCCGAGTGCCATGATTTCAGATCTGAACATATTATGTTTTCATCAATATATGAGAGTTCTTGATCCTATCTTGCAAGTCTATAGTCACCTATTATGTGTTATGATCCGTTAACCCCGAAGTGACAATAATCGGGATACTTACCGGTGATGACCGTAGTTTGAGGAGTTCATGTATTCACTATGTGTTAATGCTTTATTTTGGTACTCTATTAAAAGGAGGCCTTAATATCCCTTAGTTTCCGTAAGGACCCCGCTGCCACGGGAGGGTAGGACAAAAGATGTCATGCAAGTTCTTTTCCATAAGCATGTATGACTATATTCGGAATACATGCCTACATTACATTGATGATCTGGAGCTAGTTCTATGTCACCCTAGGTTATGACTGTTACATGATGAACCGCATTCGGCATAATTCTCTATCACCCATCTATTGCCTACAAGCTTTCCATATATTGTTCTTTGCTTATTTACCTTTCCATTGCTATTGCTATCATCACTACAAAATACCAAAAACATTACTTTTACTATTGTTACCTTTTGCTAACGTTACCACTACTATCATATTACCTTGCTACTAAACACTTTGCTGCAGACATTAAGTTTCCAGGTGTGGTTGAATTGACAACTCAGCTGATAATACTTGAGAATATTCTTTGGCTCCCCTTGTGTCGAATCAATAAATTTGGGCTGAATACTCTACCCTCGAAAACTGTTGCGATCCCCTATACTTGTGGGTTATCAGTGTGGCACACTGTAGCGTGTGAACAAAAAATGGTGACGTTTCATGACTTTGCGAAAGGGAACACCTAGTGGATGCCCGTCCCCCCAAGCCGATACCTGAGGTTTGTACTGCAACTACATGTCAACATGGACGAAACGCTCCCAACTTTTTCATGCACGTGTGAGTGACCCCCACTATCTCCCACGCCAAATTTCAACGGAATCGGAGTACGAACTGCAGTTGCGTCATGTCGGGAGACCTTTTTCTCCGTATTTTCACGAAGAGAATGGTAGTAAATGCATCGAGTGTCCAAAAGCACCGAAATTTTGCATGCGTGCTTGTGTGGCACACTGTAGCGTGTCAAAAAAATGGTGACGTTTCATGACTTTGCGAAAGGGAACACCTAGTGGATGCCCGTCCCACCAAACCAATACCTGAGGTTTGTACTGCAAGTACATGTTAACATGGATGAAACACACCCAACTTTTGCATGCACGTGTGAGTGACCCCCACCGTCTCCCACGCCAAATTTCAATGGAATCGGAGTACGAACGGAAGTTGAGTCACGTCGGGAGACATTTTCTCTGTATTTTCATGGAGAAAATGATAGTAAATGCAT
>NC_057797.1:375807458-375808224 GCF_018294505.1 Triticum aestivum | reverse complement strand
ACGCCAAATTCTAACGGTATCGGAGTTCGAACGAAACTTGCGTCACATCGGGAGACCTTTTCTCTGTATTTTCATGGAGAAATGATAGTAAATGCGTCGAGTGTCCAAACACACCAAAATTTTGCATGCGTTCTTGTGTGGCACATTGTAGCGTGTGAAAAAAATGGTGACGATTCATGACTGCGAAAAGGAACACCTAGTGGATGGACGTCCCCTGAAGCGATACCTGAGGTTTGTACTGTGACTACATGTCAACATGGACGAAACGCACCCAACTTTTGCATACGCATGTGAGTGACCCCCACCGTCTCCCACACCAAATTTGAACGGAATCGGAGTACGGACGGAAGTTGCGTCATGTTGGGAGACCTTTTCTCCGTATTTTCAAAGAGGAAATGATAGTAAATGCATCGAGTGCCCAAACACAATCAAATTTTGCATGCGTGCTTGTGTGCCCCACTGTAGCGTGTGAAAAAAATGGTGATCTTTCATGACTTTGCGAAAGGGAACACCTAGTGGATGCCCGTCCCCCAAACCGATACCTGAGGTTTGTACTGCAAGTACATGTCAACATGGACGAAACGCACCCAACTTATGCATGCGCGTGTGAGTGACCCCACTGTCTCCCACGCCCAATATCAACAGAATCGGAGTTCGAACAGAAGTTGCATCACGTCGGGAGACCTTTTCTCTGTTTTTTCACGGAGAAAATGATAGTAAATGCATCGAGTGTCCAACCCACCAAAAAAATTTATGCGTGCTTGTG
>NC_057797.1:375806067-375806956 GCF_018294505.1 Triticum aestivum | reverse complement strand
GAACACCTAGTGGATGCCCGTCCCCCCAAACCATACCTGAGGTTTGTACTGCAACTACATGTCAACATGGACGAAACACACCCAACTTTTGCATGCGCGTGTAAGTGACCCCACCGTCTCCCACGCCAAATTTCAATGGAATCGGAGTACGAACGGAAGTTGCGTCACGTCGGGAGACCCTTTCTCCGTATTTTCACGGAGAAAATGATAGTAAATGCGTTGAGTGTCCAAACATACCGAATTTTTGCATGCGTGCTTGTGTGGCACGCTGTAGCGTGTGAAAAAAATGGTGACGATTCATGACTGCAAAAAGGAACACCTAGTGGATGGACGTCCCCTGAAGCGATACCTGAGGTTTGTACTGTGACTACATGTCAACATGGACGAAACGCACCCAACTTTTGCATACGCATGTGAGTGACCCCCACCGTCTCCCACACCAAATTTGAACGGAATCGGAGTACGGACGGAAGTTGCCTCATGTTGGGAGACCTTTTCTCCGTATTTTCAAGGAGGAAATGATAGTAAATGCATCGAGTGCCCAAACACAATCAAATTTTGCATGCGTGCTTGTGTGCCCCACTGTAGCGTGTGAAAAAAATGGTGATCTTTCATGACTTTGCGAAAGGGAACACCTAGTGGATGCCCGTCCCCCAAACCGATACCTGAGGTTTGTACTGCAAGTACATGTCAACATGGACGAAACGCACCCAACTTATGCATGCGCGTGTGAGTGACCCCACTGTCTCCCACGGCCAATATCAACAGAATCGGAGTTCGAACAGAAGTTGCATCACGTCGGGAGACCTTTTCTCTGTTTTTTCACGGAGAAAATGATAGTAAATGCATCGAGTGTCCAACCCACCAAAAAAATTTATGCGTGCTTGTG
>NC_057797.1:375804098-375804888 GCF_018294505.1 Triticum aestivum | reverse complement strand
TGTAAGTGACCCCACCGTCTCCCACGCCAAATTTCAATGGAATCGGAGTACGAACGGAAGTTGCGTCACGTCGGGAGACCCTTTCTCCGTATTTTCACGGAGAAAATGATAGTAAATGCGTTGAGTGTCCAAACATACCGAATTTTTGCATGCGTGCTTGTGTGGCACGCTGTAGCGTGTGAAAAAAATGGTGACGATTCATGACTGCGAAAAGGAACACCTAGTGGATGGACGTCCCCTGAAGCGATACCTGAGGTTTGTACTGTGACTACATGTCAACATGGATGAAACGCACCCAACTTTTGCATACGCATGTGAGTGACCCCCACCGTCTCCCACACCAAATTTGAACGGAATCGGAGTACGGACGGAAGTTGCGTCATGTTGGGAGACCTTTTCTCCGTATTTTCAAGGAGGAAATGATAGTAAATGCATCGAGTGCCCAAACACAATCAAATTTTGCATGCGTGCTTGTGTGCCCCACTGTAGCGTGTGAAAAAAATGGTGATCTTTCATGACTTTGCGAAAGGGAACACCTAGTGGATGCCCGTCCCCCAAACCGATACCTGAGGTTTGTACTGCAAGTACATGTCAACATGGACGAAACGCACCCAACTTATGCATGCGCGTGTGAGTGACCCCACTGTCTCCCACGCCCAATATCAACAGAATCGGAGTTCGAACAGAAGTTGCATCACGTCGGGAGACCTTTTCTCTGTTTTTTCACGGAGAAAATGATAGTAAATGCATCGAGTGTCCAACCCACCAAAAAAATTTATGCGTGCTTGTG
>NC_057797.1:375787029-375802718 GCF_018294505.1 Triticum aestivum | reverse complement strand
GAGACCTTTTCTCCGTATTTTTACGGAGAAAATGATAGTAAATGCATCGAGTGGCCAAGTGCACCAAAATTTTGCATGCGTGCTTGTGTGGCACACTGTAGTGTGTGATAAAAATGGTGACGTTTCATGACTTTGCGAAAGGGAACACTTACTGGATGCCCGTCCGCCCAAACCGACACTTGAGGTTTATACTGCAACTACATGTCAACATGGACGAAATGCACCCAACTTTTGTATGCGCGTGTGAGTGACCCTCACCGTCTCCCATGCCAAATTTCAACGGTATCGGAGTAAGAACGGAAGTTGCGTCACGTCGGGAGACCTTTTCTCCATATTTTAATGGAGAAAATGATAGTAAATGCGTCGAGTGTCCAAAAACACCGATATTTTGCATGCGTGCTTGTGTGGCACACTGTAGCGTGTGAAAAAAATGGTGACGATTCATGACTGCGAAAAGGAACACCTAGTGGATGCCCGTTGTCAGGACCGGTTTTTCGGGATATTAATTTCCCAAAAGCGGCTCTTGTGCTCACCAGCCCCAGGATTACTGTTAGCTGATGAGACACCAACTTGTTACAGAAACTCCAAGCAAACTACAAAATATGTAGTACAAGACCATTCTGTCCTAAGGGTACAACAATTGGTTTTTTCGTGGTTGATGGCGGAAGCGGTTTGTGCATCATCAGCATCTATGGGACTCCATTTCCCACAGGAACAGCTGACCAGGATAACTCATATCTTCGCGAGGCTGCTATCACCATTGCGTAGGTTCCGGGGATGTCATCACAACGCTCCTCTCCACGCAAGAAATCTGGCCAAGACAATAGCCAAGGACAATCCAGTGAGTACTTTGAATGTACTCGCAAACATTAAGAACACAGGTATAATATAGCCACTGATAATCATGCTTTGAAATATTCTATGATTACTTCGTCAGTCATAAATGAAGCTCATGATGCATGCAAGTAGATTAATCATATCATATATGAATATGCAATCAGCAAGTAGAAATAGAATGCACCAATTGGATGTGTGAAGTGACGCCTCGAAAGGATAACAATATAAAGTATGCCTCATTCGGGCGTCTAAGCGACACCACGTAAAGGGCTTATAAGTAGATGAAATGACAGGAAATGCCACAGTCGGGCGTCTGAGCGACACCACATAAAGGGCTTATAAGTAAATGAAATAACAAGCATGCCACAGTCGGGCGTCTGAGCGACACCACATAATGGGCTTATAAGTAAATGAAATAACAAGCATGCCACAGTCGGGCGTCTGAGCGACGCCACATAAAGGGCTTATAAGTAAATGAAATAACAAACATGCCATAGTCGGGCGTCTGAGCGACGCCACATAAAGGGCTTATATATAAAAATTATCACAGTGAATATCCAGGAGGTAGAACCGTCCCAGGGATACTCAATAATTCAAAAAACATAAATGGTTAGTCCATAATAATAATAATAATAATAATAATAATAATAATCATACGTCACAAGTCATGATCAATGTTCTGGTTTAGTAGTTTCCCCTCCGAAGACCGACACTTGACCCATCCCAGACTGTAGTCCTTAACCATGGACACGGCTATTCGAATAGGTTTAATATCTCTGCAGAGGGTGTACTCTTTACCCACGAGTAACGGATTTCTTTAGTCCATCAGAACTAATTCCGTCTACGGTCTTCTAGTCGAAAACATGCCTGACTTGAACACACCAGCTTAACTTTACTCGTGTCTGGAATCACCCACGACACCTATTAAGCAAAACTCTAAGTGGGGAGGCTACAACCTCGCGTAGCATGGGATCAAATTTCTATCGCGCGCTCTAAGGGGTGCCCCCCTCTTGCTCCCAACCGGAATCGCCCATGCCCCCGGACCAGGTGGCATGCCTACCGGATGCAGCCGGTATCTTCCACCATGGCCTCTCTGTACGGTGTGTGCTAGACAGGGGTTGACAACTTACTGAACCATACCTTACCTATGGCAGGGACAAGTGGCAGTACGAAACAAGTATGGGGTTACTGGAACAAGACTCGATCTACGGTCGACTCAGGAGGCTTAAGTATTTCCTGTATGATTAGTATAACAAATATGTTTCAATCCAACAGATAGTATCACTACTCATCATACCTCATCTTGCCATACCGGACACAACCGTCTCGATGGGGAACCAGAGATAAGCTCGTGTCTACCCAAGACAGAGGCTTTCTTGACTTCCTTCCGGTAGGCATAAAAGGCATGTGAGAATGATTACTATCGCAAACTTATCAAGTTCCAATAATATGAGATCACCAATGTGCACTCATGAGTATGATCATATCCTCACAAAGAAAATAACGGATACTCCGTGTCATGGCGGTGTTGTAACTGTATCAAACATCACACGGTAATATTATGCCAGGGTTCAAAAATGCTTGCCTTCAAGGTGTGGAGAGGTGAGGTGCTCTCCAAAACTTTTTGAAAGTTTTCTCCTTCTTCAAACTCCTATTTTTGAAAATATTCAAATAACACATACTTTAAAAAAGTACAAAAAAGTTGTTTGGAAAATTTTGAAATAAATATGAAAATAAACTAGACAATATTTGGGAAACAACAGAAAAAGAATCAAGTCATTTGGATTTATATATAAAAAGTTATAGCCAGTCAAAGTTTAGTCAAATTCTGTTTTTAAAATAAAACAGAAAAAGGAAACGTTTCAAATAAGAATACGCTTTCAGGCAGAGGAGACGTACTTTGGTCGATTGCGCTTTCACTTAACACCACGTGGGCGGGGCAAGGTCACTGACAGTGGGTCCAGGGGGCCCACTGGTCAGGTTTGACCAGTCGCCGCGCCTCTTCTCCCTCCTCTGTCCGAGCGGGGCGTGGCTCCGGCGATGCTCACCGGCGAACGGCGGCACCGTTCGAGAAACCGAGGCCATCCATAGGCTCAGGGGGCCGAGGCGGTCCCTTCGGTGGTCGCTAGGGTCCCTGGGGTAGATGGAGAGTCGCCGATGGCGAGCTTCGCAGTGGGCAGTGGCTGTCGGGCAGAGTGGGTTCTTGCCTCCGGCGGTTCCTGATCGAAACTGAGCAGGGGGTGGATTCACAAGATGAAGAGAGGGCTTCTGGTGAAGAGAGTGGAGAGGGGGAGGCCCTGGTGGCGCCGGAATGGTCGAGACAGTGGCGGCGGCTATGGTTGCCGGAGAAGAAGAAGACGACCATCTCCGGTCCTTCTACTGCTACGGGAGGATCAGTGAGGGAGTGAGAGAGGTTGCTTGAGGGTTTGGCGAGCTCGGGGGTTCCTTAAATAGCTATCGGGGTCAGTTCCGACGGTGGCCGTGGATAAGATCGCCGGCGACCGTCATTCTGTAGCAGCAAAGGGACGTGGCGGCGACGAGTGCTTGCGGACAAGCTTGCAGATGAGCTTGAGCTGCTCAAGGGGAAGCTGGCGAGCAGAGGTGGCTTGGGCTGCGCCGTCCATGAGAGAGGTTGCTGTGGCCGCTCGCTAGCCGCCGTGGCCGACATGACGGTGGCACTGTGGAGCTCCAGGGGCAGCTCTGTAACGCGGGAGGGGTCGGGTGCGTCGACTAGGAGAGGGAAGGGCTAGAACGGGCGCGGGGCGTCGGCAGCGGGACGCGGCGGCTCGGTGCGCGCGCGTGCAAAACGTGCACTCTGGGCGCGCCCAGAGCGTGCACGCCAAGCGTTCGGCGAAATGCCAGGGCATGCTAGGTGGCTTGGGTGGAGCTGGGGATTAGCAGGTCTAGGCTAGGGTTTGCAAGGAGATCAGTGGACAAGCTTGCTGGGTCAGAGGATCAAGTTCACAATGCAAACCAAAATTCATGCCAAATCTGCTCATGCACTCAAGGTGTTTGCCAGAATGCCAATGGCATCTAGGCAACTCTTGGGGTGGCCCAAATTTCCAGATTGGGGTCTCTTTAGATGATACAGAGGGTGGTGAGGTTAGTTTGTCAAAAGCAAAAACTTGTTAGTGCAAGTTTTGCAAATCTACAGTTTTGGACAGAAAGAAAAAGGCATGTTTGCATGCATTTAAAATCGTCCAATGAGTCCACTCTCCTGGACTTAAGGGTTTTGTATGGTGTACTACAGGCAGGAGAAAGCTCATGGTCACTAGAGCAAAATTGAATAGTGATGCAGTAGAAAACATCCAACTGGGCCAGAATGGAAATGAGGTTGATTCACTCAAATATTTCAAAGGGCAACTCTGGGTTTTTGCATAAAGTTGAATTACATACTACTACTAACAGCCCACAATTTTGGTGGAGGTTTTAAAGGAATATTTAAATAGGTTGCAGTGCAAAATTGCCCACTGGACCAGATTTGAAAACTTGGTGTAGAACTCAAAATATCCAATGAATGAAATATATTTTTGCATAAAATTGATTTTAAAACATCACATGACATCTCCAAATTTTGGTTGGAATATTAGATAAATTTATCAAATGGTTGTAGTTCAAATAGGGCTCCAAAACTAATGAAAATTCACTTTAAGGAATAAAGCTCAGAGAGAAATAATTATGCAAATAAATCCACTGACTATAGGAATGTTTTTCTTGAAAGGGCAAACAAGTCCAATAATATACTTGGAAAGTTTTTTTTAGTTGAGGTAAAAACTTCATAATAATAAGGAAAAGAATGGTTCTAATATCAAAAGAAAATCCAGAAAATAAAAGTTTAAATTTCCTGGCAAAACTTAAATTAATAAAACAAGGTTAAAAATTTGGGGTGTCACAACACTACCCCCCTTAAGAAAAAAAATCTCGTCGTCGAGATTTGCTAAGGGTCGTTTTGAAAATATTGCTCCTATCAGCTGAAACCAAACAAATTACTCATAGCACATACTTGGGTACATCGCATAAGTTGCAACACATAAATGAACATAGCTATGACGTTTACAATGAAAACGGTAAAACGACAGGATCCCGAGAAAATGTCTCTGGTACTGGGACACACTCTTCTTCTACCGGGGGAAGCGGGTTGACCAGTCGATGGACGCGTCTCTCTTGGTCGGGCCTCAGTGGTCTACCGATGGCGATCTGAGGATTTAAATCAGTCAGGCTCTGGAGATAACCCATAATTCGCCGGGTCAAACGTTCTTGAGCGATGACATACTGGACAAGGTTGGTCAGTACTGGGTCTCTCTCAATTCGTCCACCGGGAAAGGATGCTACTTCTCCGGGTGCTGCACGGCTCGAAAAGTAATAATACCCTCGTTCACTAGCATAAGGTACCGCGAATCGAAGACGAACAAGAGCTTCGTGTGCAGCCGCTTCTATGGCCATTTGCAGAGTCGGCATAGATTTCCCCACGAAGGAGACTTCCGTTGGGTCTTGATTTGAGTTTACGGGAGGGATGTGTACTACTGCCCAATATTTTGAGGTGGATGAGGTGATCGTCGACTTGAGCAGCTCGTACTGGGGTGGCTGGGTGGGACCCTTGGTACTGCTGGTAAAGTCCCACAATATTTTAGCAAAACTACTCGGGGTTGCATCTGGGGTTCTCAGATAAATGCTAGGGCTCAGCATGGCAAGAAATTGTTGTGAGGGTGGTGCACAAGGTGAGGGGTACTTGGCAATGTCACAAGGTGGCCTCTTTGTAGCACCCGGGCTGGGTTATTTACCGCGGTGAAGGGCAACTAGTTTGTCGGTTCTGCTCTACGGGGTCGGGGTCAAAGCCACAGATACACACATCTCGCCAAAGCGACGCATTACTGTGGGTGTCGTCGGGGTTGGTTTTTGGTAGCCACGCCCGGAATTAAAATTGCAACTGTACCTCAACATACAGCTACTATTTTTTTTAAAAAGGGGTGCACATGCAGACAACATTGTGGCGATACAAGATCACACAATTACAGGGTGTGGACATGCTGAGCCTTGGTACTACTCGAGTGACTTAGTCTACCTCATTTACATCCAAGCAGGCGTGCCTTGTGGATGTCGAGGCTTCTCCATTGGCCTCACCGTCGGGGTTAGCTAGAGGGGGTTGAGGAACTGCAGGGTTGGTGTAGCGATGATGACCATCGCGGGGATTGTTGGCCACAATCCCGTTGGAGTGCGTTCCCAAAAGGCGACGAAGCACTTCTGGGGTCATCAAAGCACCTTGGTTGATGGCTGGGGCTGACCTCAAGGTCTCGATCGGTTGTCCGAACAGCACGACTAGATTGTCGGCGTCGGACTCATCTTCTCTTCTTGCTGGGGCTCGGCGGATCAGTTCTCCACGAGCTGCGATTAGATCAAGGGTGATCTGATCGAACAGTTCCTCTAGTGCACTTACATAGCGCACCAGATGCAATAATGCAGGATCCGTCTCGTGATCTCCATTGGCAACCTGGGGTGGTCTACCATACCCGTCACGGCTGGGGTAGTAGTAGAATGGGCGACAGTTAACTCTGGGCGACAAGTGCCGGAGTTGAACTATAGCTTCTCGGGCAGCTAGTTGGATGCCTTGTGGCTCTACGGTAGTTGTCCTTCCGGTGAACCTGTAGGGCCGTTCTGGCGATAGACCCCTACCATAGACGTGCATAGTGGCCCAAAATTGATGGCTTTCACCGCTCATGGACCCTTGGTACACAACTTATTCTGGGGGCTCTTCTAATGCAAAGGCACGATGGGTGAGGTTCGCTAGCACGGTCGCAGAACCTCCAAGGTTGGTTGCTGTGGTCTCATTGTGAACAATGGGTCCTGGCATTTTAGCTTGGTTTGGGGTAGATGTTGTGCTATGCTGGGTTGAGGCTAGCGCACCCTTGTTATAGAAAAAGGGGACGGAGTCTTCCTTCGCACGCTTGCGAATAAGAAAATTTAGGTGTCGGACACTGGCGCGTGATTGACAGGCTAGGTTGATAGGTTGGGCACCGACTGCCAAAAGGTGTCGGGTCACTGTGTGGCTATCTTACACGAGAAGCTTGGCCGGGGTTTGGTTAAGGTCTGGTGGGTTGGTTTACCTAGGTTTTCGACCTGGCTAAGATAGGATTAGCCAATGGTCAGCCTGGCTCTGATACCAAGTTTGTCAGGACCAGTTTTTCGGGATATTAATTTCCCAAAAGCGGCCCTTGTGCTCACCAGCCCCAGGATTACTGTTAGCTGATGAGACACCAACTTGCTACAGAAACTCCAAGCAATCTACAAAATATGTAGTACAAGACCATTCTGTCCTAAGGGTACAACAATTGGTTTCTAGTGGTTGATGGCGGAAGCGGTTAGCGGATCATCAGCATCTATGGGACTCCATTTCCCACAGGAACAGCTGACCAGGATAACTCCTATCTTCGCGAGGCTGCTATCACCATTGCGTAGGTTCCGGGGCTGTCATCACAACGCTCCTCTCCACGCAAGAAATCTGGCCAAGACAATAGCCAGGGACAAGCCAGTGAGTACTTTGAATGTACTCGCAAACATTAAGAACACAGGTATAATATAGCCACTGATAATCATGCTTTGAAATATTCTATGATTACTTCGTCAGTCATAAATGAAGCTCATGATGCATGCAAGCAGGTTAATCATGTCATATATGAATATGCAATCAGCGAGTAGAAATAGAATGCACCAATCGGGTGTCTGAAGTGACGCCTCGAAAGGATAACAATATAAAGTATGCCTCAGTCGGGCGTCTAAGCGACACCACGTAAAGGGCTTATAAGTAGATGAAATGACAAGCATGCCACAGTCGGGCGTCTGAGCGACACCACATAAAGGGCTTATAAGTAAATGAAATGACAAGCATGCCACAGTCGGGCGTCTGAGCGACACCACATAACGGGCTTATAAGTAAATGAAATAACAAGCATGCCACAGTCGGGCGTCTGAGCGACACCACATAAAGGGCTTATAAGTAAATGAAATAACAAACATGCCATAGTCGGGCATCTAAGCGACGCCACATAAAGGGCTTATATATAAAAATAATCACAGTGAATATCCAGGAGGTAGAACCGTCCCAGGGATTCTCAATAATTCAAATAATCATAATCATCATACGTCACAAGTCATGATCAATGTTCTGGTTTAGTAGTTTCCCCTCCGAAGACCGACACTAAGACCGACACTTGACCCATCCCAGACTATAGTCCTTAACCATGGACACGGCTATACGAATAGTTTTAATATCTCTGCAGAGGGTGTACTCTTTACCCACGAGTAATGGATTTCTTTAGTCCATCGGAACTAATTCCGTCTAGGGTCTTTTAGTCGAAAATACGCTTGACTTGCACACACCAGCTTATCTTTACTCGAGTCTGGAATCACCCATGACACCTGTTAAGCAAAACTCTAAGTGGGGAGGCTAAAACCTCGCGTAGCATGGGATCAAATTTCTATCGCGCGCTCTAAGGGGTGCCCCCCTCTCGGTCCCAACCGGAAACACCCATGCCCCCGGACCAGGTGGCATGCCTACCGGATGTAGCCGGTATCTTCCACCATGGCCTCTCTGTACGGTGTGTGCTAGACAGGGGTTGACAACTTACTAAACCGTACCCTACCTACGGTAGGGACAAGTGGCAGCACGAAACAAGTATGGGGTTACTGGAACAAGACTCGATCTACGGCCGACTCAGGAGGCTTAAGTATTTCCTGTATGATTATTATAACAAATATGTTTCAATCCAACAAACAGTATCACTACTCATCATTCCTCATCTTGCCATACTGGGCACAACCGTCTCGACGGGGAACCAGAGATAAGCTCGTGTCCACCCAAGACAGAGCCTTTCTCGACTTCCTTCCGGTAGGCATAAAAGGCATGTGAGAATGATTACTATCGGAAACTTATCAAGTTCCAGTAATATGAGATCACCAATATGCACTCATGAGTATGATCATGTCCTCACAAAGAAAATAATGGATACTCTGTGTCACGGCGGTGTTGTAACTGTATCAAACATCACAGGGTAATATTATGCCGGGGTTCAAAAATGCTTGCCTTCAAGGTGTGGAGAGGTGAGGTGCTCTCCAAAACTTTTTGAAAGTTTTCTCCTTCTTCAAACTCATATTTTTCAAAATATTCAAATAACACATACTTTAAAAACTGTACAAAAAAGTTGTTTGGATTTTTTTAGATAAATATAAAAATAAACTAGACAATATTTGGGAAACAACAGAAAAAGAATCAAGTCATTTGGATTTATATATAAAAAGTTATTGCTAGTCAAAGTTTAATCAAATTCTGTTTTTAAAATAAAACAGAAAAAGGAAACATTTCAAATAAGAATACGCTTTCGGGCAGAGGAGACGTACTTTGGTCGATTGCGCTTTCACTTAAAACCACGCGGACGGGGCTGGGTCGCTGACAGTGGGTCCAGGGGGCCCATTGGTCAGGTTTAACCAGTCGCCGCGCCTCTTCTCCCTCCTCTGTCCGAGCGGGGCCGTTCGAGAAACCGAGGCCATCCGCGGGCTCAGGGGGCCGAGCCGGTCCCTTCGGTGGTCGCTAGGGTCCCCGGGGTGGACGGAGTCGCCGGTGGCGAGCTTCGCAGTGGGCGGTGGCTGTCGGGCAGAGTGGGTTCTTGCCTTCGGCGGTTCCTGATCGAAATTGAGCAGGGGGATGGATTCACGAGATGAAGAGAAGGCTTCTGGTGAAGAGAGTGGAGAGGGAGAGGCCCTGGTGGCGCCAAAATGGTCGAGACAGTGGCGGCGGCTGTGGTTGCCGGAGAAGAAGAAGACGACCATCTCCGGTCCTTCTACTGCTATGGGAGGATCAGTGAGGGAGTGAGAGAGGTTGCTTGAGGGTTTGCCGAGCTCGGGGGTTCCTTAAATAGCGATCGGGGTCGGTTCCGACGGTGGCCGTGGATAAGAGAGCCAGTGACCGTCATTCTGTAGCAGCAGAGGGACGTGGCGGCGACGAGTGCTTGCGGACAAGCTTGCGGATGAGCTTGAGCTGCTTAAGGGGGTAGCTGGCGAGCAGAGGTGGCTCGGGCGGCGCCTTCCACGGCAGAGGTTGCTGTGGCCGCCCGCTAGCCGCCATGGCCGACCTGATGGCAGCATTGTGGAGGGGTCGGGTGCGTCGACTGGCAGAGGGGAAGGGCTAGAACGGGCGTGGGGCGTCGGCAGCGGGACGCGGCGGCTCGGTGCGCACGCGTGCAAAACGTGCGCTCTGGGCGCGCCTAGAGCGTGCACGCGAAGCGTTCGGCGAAATGCCAGGGCATGCTAGGTGGTTTGGGTGGAGCTGGGGATTAGCAGGTCTAGCTAGGGTTTGCAAGGAGATCAGTGGACAAGCTTGCTGGGTCAGAGAATCAAGTTCACAATGCAAACCAAAATTCATGCCAAATCTGCTCATGCACTCAAGGTGTTTGCCAGAATGCCAATGGCATCTAGGCAACTCTTGGGGTGGCCCAAATTTCCAGATTGGGGTCTCATTAGATGATACAGAGGGTGGTGAGGTTAGTTTGTCAAAAGCAAAAACTTGTTAGTGCAAGTTTTGCAAATCTACAGTTTTGGTCAGAAAGAAAAAGGCATGTTTGCATGCATTTAAAACCCTCCAATGAGTCCACTCTCCTGGACTTAAGGGTTTTCTATGGTGTACTACAAGCAGGAGAAAGCTCATGGTCACTAGAGCAAAATTGAATAGTGATGCAGTAGAAAACATCCAACTAGGCCAGAATGGAAATGAGGTTGATTCACTCAAATATTTCAAAGGCCAACTCTGGGTTTTTGCATAAGGTTGAATTACATACTACTACTAACATCCCACAATTTTTGTGGAGGTTTTAAAGGAATATTTAAATAGGTTGCAGTGCAAAATTGCCCACTGGACCAGATTTGAAAACTTGGTGTAGAACTCAAAATATCCAATGAATGAAATATATTTTTGCATAAAAGTGATTTAAAAACATCACATGACATCTCCAAATTTTGTTGGAATATTAGAAAAATTTATCAAATGGTTGTAGTTCGAATAGGGCTCCAAAACTAATGAAAATTCACTTTAAGGAATAAAGCTCAGAGAGAAATAATTATGCAAATAAATCCACTGACAATAGGAATGTTTTTCTTGAAAGGGCAAACAAGTCCAATAATATATTTGGAAAGGTTTTTTTACTTGAGGTAAAAACTTCATAATAATAAGGAAAAGAATGGTTCTGAAATCAAAAGAAAATCCAGAAAATAAAAGTTTAAATTTCCTGGCAAAATTTTATCAAATAAAACAAGGTTAAAAATTTGGGGTGTCACACCCGTCCCCCCGAAGCGATACCTGAGGTTTGTACTGCCACTACATGTCAACATGGACGAAACGCACCCAACTTTTGCATGCGCGTGTGAGTGACCCCCACCGTCTCCCACACCAAATTTCAACGGAATCAGAGTACGAACGGAAGTTTCGTCACGTCGTGAGACCTTTTCTCCGTATTTTCACGGAGGAAATGATAGTAAATGCATCGAGTGCCCAAACACACTAAAATTTTGCATGCGTGCTTGTGTGGCCCACAGTAGTGTGTGAAAAAATGGTGATGTTTCATGACTTTGCGAAAGGGAACACCTAGTGGATGCCCGTTGAGGGAGTCCTGGATTAGGGGGTGTTTGGGTAGCCGGACTGGACCTTCAGCCGGACTCCAGGACTATGAAGATACAAGATTGAAGACTTCGTCCCGTGTCCGGATGGGACTTTCCTTGGCGTGGAAGGCAAGCTTGGCGGTGCGTATATTCAAGATCTCCTACCATCGTAACCGACTTGGTGTAACCCTAACCCTCTCCGGTGTCTATATAAACCGGAGGGTTTTAGTCCGTAGAAAGACTTCTTCATCATACAACAATCATACCATAGGCTAGCTTCTAGGGTTTAGCCTCCTTGATCTCGTGGTAGATCTACTCTTGTACTACCCATATCATCAATATTAATCGAGCAGGACGTAGGGTTTTACCTCCATCAAGAGGGCCCAAACCTGGGTAAAACATTGTGTCCCTTGTCTCCTATTACCATCCGCCTAGATGCACAGTTCGGGACCCCCTACCCGAGATCCGCCGGTTTTGACACCGACATTGGTGCTTTCATTGAGAGTTCCTCTGTGCCGTTGCAATCAGAAAGGATGCCTCTTCCCGTCTTTAAAGATGGCGCTGTTTCTAAGGGAGCTTTGGCTGTCGGCCAAACTCTCCGGCTTGGCGGTTTTCTCATGACCGCCTGTTCGGCCGTTGCACCGACGGTGACCTCTCGGGTCATCAAAAGCAATCTTCACGTCAGCTCGGAGCTCGCCGAGCAGTTAGATCCAATGGAGCTCTCCTCCGTAAACGAGCTCTTGGATCGCATCGCCACCTTGGGTGTCACTACGGATTATGACCAGGTTGGGCTTAAACCCGATCTAAGAGAAATTAATTCTCCCCAAGTCACCCATCACGTTGCCGTGGTAGAGGCACAGTGCGGCGACTTTTCACCTATCTTAAGGACTAGCTACGTCCGTATTCCCGATCCCTCCAAGCCGGATACCCGCGGAGGGGAGGAGGTAACTCAAGACCTGAACTTAGAATCAGGCAACGGGCTAGATTCACTGGACAACATCCAGGAATCCAAACTTCAGAGTTCGGAAACTCCTTGGCCTCTGAGTCTTAGATTGGATGAAGTCCCGGATTTAATTCCACCCACCCACCCGAACATAAGCAATCTATCCCAAATCAGGCAAATGCCTGAAGAAACAGTACATCATTACTGGGCAAGGTTCCTCCTGGTTATGAACAGGATAAAGGACTGCCGCGAGGAAGACGCAATCTCAATCTTTTGCAATAATTGAACGGACAAGGGAATCCTCAACGCCACAGGTCGTCGTGATCTTACACGCCTCGCTGGCTTGGTGTCCATAGTACAAAAATACTGTGCGATGGAAAGCACCCGGAAAACCGAAACTAAATTTTGGGACAATCCGGCCCTGAAGAGAAACCTCGTCTGAAATAAAAGGGTGCATCATCATCAGACACCCGGGTTAAAAACCAAAAAACCAAAACCCTCTACAGGGCATGGAACCGTACTGGAGGGATGGCTTAATGGACCCTGTAAAATTCATAGTACAGAGGACGCCACACCAACTCACAGCCTTAGAGCATGTTGGATACTCTGGCAGGTGGCCAAAAGGGGCGAAGATCTCCTAATTCTGGAGGCCGCAGAAAGCCACCTCAGGGACTCCAGTACAGTCTTAAGAGTCTTTGAGACTTTCGCATCAAATAATATGCGAAAAAGAACACTCCGCAGCCTCGCCGAAGTCTATCAAGTAGCAACAATAAAGCCATGGAGTGACACGCCTATTACTTTTAATGCCAGTGATGAACCTAAATTCCGAACAGCTCGAGCACCATCCGCATTGGTACTCAGTCCTATAGTGGACGGCTTTCGCCTCACCAAGGTACTCATGGACGGAGGCAGCGGATTGAACCTCATTTATGAGGAAACCCTTCAAAAAATGGAAATAGACTGGAACCACATTGAGCGAAGCAGCACAACCTTTAGAGGAATAATCCCTAGTCGAGAAGCGCGCTGTGCAGGAAAAATCACACTAGATGTGGTGTTCGGCACGCCGGATAATTATAGATCCGAAGAGGTCACATTCCAGGTGGCCCCGTTCAGTAGTGGATACCATGCTCTGCTGGGGCGGGAAGCCTTTACAATCTTCCAAGCAATACCCCATTATGGGTACATGAAGCTCAAGATGCCCAGGCCGAACGGAATCATCACTCTCGCCGAAAACAAGACAGCCGCATTGGCCCTTGAGGCACTGTCGGAAGCCCTAGCGGCTGAGGAAGTGACTATGCTACGCTCCACGGTAAACAGGGACGATGTGATACTCGACAAAAGATCCAAGTCCACCTCCTTTAAACTAGCGAATGAAATAGTCAAATTCCAGGTCCATCCAACGAACCCCAATAAAACAGCTTCCATCGGGGCACGATTAAACCCTGATGTAGACGCCGCACTACGAGAATTCCTACGGGAGAACGGGGACATTTTTGCCTGCCACCCTTCAGACATGCCAGGAATCCCACGCAGGCTGGCCGAACACAGCTTAAATATCCTAAAAGGATTCAAACCTATCAAACAAGACCTTTGGCGTTTCTCTGAGCCCAAAAGACAGGCAATGGGAGAGGAGCTAGCCAAACTTTTGGAGGCCGGATTCATCAGAGATATAAAACATCTGGACTGGCTAGCAAACTTGGTGATGGTACCAAAGAAGGACAAATCCTGGCGCGTGTGCATTGACTTCAAAGACCTTAACAAGGCCTGCCCAAAGGATCCCTTCCCCCTCCCCCGCATTGATCAAATTATCGACGCCACTGCAGGACACGATTCGTTGTGCTTCCTCGACGCATACTCCGGTTACCATCAAATCAAGATGGCTGAGTCAGACCAAGCTGCAACGGCATTCATCACCCCATACGACCCATTCTACTTCAACGCAATGCCTTTCAGGCTCAAAAACACCGGCGCAACATATCAACGCATGATTCAGACATGTCTGGCAAACCAGATCGGCAAAACAGTAGAGGCATATGTGGATGATGTGGTCGTAAAAACAAGACATGTCGAATCTCTAGTAGACGACTTGAGCCTTACATTTGACAACCTCCGAGCATATGACATCAAGCTAAATTCGGAAAAATGCGTTTTCGGCGTTCCAGCCGGAAAGCTCTTGGGCTTCATTGTATCTGGTAGCGGAATCGAAGAAAATCCAGCTAAGATCCGAGCTTTGTCACAATTGGATATCCCAAAGGACCTCAAACAAATACAAAAATTAACCGGATGCGTGGCGGCTCTAAGCCGCTTTATCTCCCGTTTGGGAGAAAAGGCGTTACCCCTCTATCGCCTCCTTCGGAGCACCGAACACTTCAACTGGACGGATGCCGCCACAGCCGGACTCGAGGAAATAAAAAACATATTGGCAACAAACCCTGTCCTGGGCGCGCCAAACATCGGTGAACCAATGCTATTGTACATTGCAGCAACCCATCAAGTTGTCAGCGCAGTACTCGTCGTCAAGCGGGAAACGGACGGACACAAATTCCCCCTACAAAAGCCGGTTTACTATGTGTCCACTGTGCTCACCCCATGCAAATCATGGTACCCACATTATCAAAAGATTGCATATGCAGTATTCATGGCATCCCAGAAGCTACGACACTACTCTCAAGAGTGTTCAATCATAGTAGCATCGGAAGTACCACTCAACGATATAATAAACAACCATGACGCAACGGGCTGGATTGCAAAATGGGCTATCGAGCTCCTCCCATTCGACATAACTTATAGGCCACGGCGAGCTATCAAATCGCAAGTTTTGGCCGACTTCGTCGCAGAATGGACGGAGGCCGAACTCCCTAAAGAGTATGGCACATATTCAAACTGGATCATGCACATCGACGGTTCCAAAATGTTGGCCGGACTAGGGGCCAGCGTCGTTTTGACGTCCCCCACAGGAGACACAGTTCAATATGTGCTCCAGATTATGTACACGGACTCCAATAATGTAGCCGAATATGAGGCCCTTTTACATGGTCTTCGGATGGCAGTATCCATGGGAATTCAACGCCTAGAGGTGCGCGGGGACTCGAACCTCGCGATATCCCAAATCAATGGAGACTTCGATGCCAAGGACCCAAAAATGGCAGCTTACCGCAACGCCGTCCTCAAAATGTCAGCTCGGTTTGAGGGGCTCGAATTTCACCACATAGCCCGAGAAAATAATCAGGCGGCAGACGTCCTGGCACGCATCGGCACAAAACGCGAC
>NC_057797.1:375758883-375786647 GCF_018294505.1 Triticum aestivum | reverse complement strand
AAGGCTGCTAAAGCCATCCGTAGTATGGGAAGGGGAACATGGCAATATTAGCCCGGACCCAACTGCACTGTCCGACGCCGGACAATCTGACATAATCGGAGGCTCTGCCAATGAAATCATAACCTCAGCCCACGTACTCATGGCTGTTATCGCCCCGTGGACAGAACCATTCCTAGCCTACCTTACTAGGCAAGAACTCCCAGAGGACCAAAACGAGGCACGCTGTATAGTGCGGCGATCTAAAGCCTATAAAGTCCATGAGGGAGAACTTTATAAGAAAAGCACTACCGGAGTCCTTCAAAGGTGTATCTCTGAAGAGGAAGGGCAGAACTTGCTGGCTGAAATTCATGCCGGACTCGGTGGTCATCACGCCGCAGCCCGGTCCCTTGTAAGCAAGGCTTTCCGTACAAGCTTTTATTGGCCAACGGCCCGGGCGGACGCTTAGGACTTGGTCCAAAAATGCGTCGGTTTCCATCTTTTTGCAAACCAAAGCCACATGCCACCCACCGCCCTCCAAACTATCCCCATCACTTGGCCATTTGCGGTCTGGGGGCTTGACATGGTGGGACCCCTTAAAGGCGGAACCCACAAGAAAAAATACTTGCTGGTCATGGTGGATAAGTTCACCAAATGGATAGAAGCCAATCCTGTTAAGATGGCTGAATCCGGACCTGTGATAGACTTTATATCCGGGGTCGTACACCGTTATGGCGTCCCCCACAGCATCATCACCGATAACGGCACGAACTTTATGGCCGACAAGGTAAAACTATGGTGCAAAAACATGGGCATCAAGCTCGATTACGCTTCCGTCTATCACCCACAAACTAACAGTCATGTCGAACGTGCAAATGGTCTCATCATGAGCGGCATCAAACCCAGATTTGTGCGGTCGCTCAAGGAATCTAACACGCACTGGGTAGAGGAGCTCGACTCCGTACTGTGGGGGCTGCGGACCACGGCGAATCGCACCACCGGATACACACCATTTTTTATGGTGTACGGTGCAGAGGCAGTCTTGCCCTGCGACATAATTCATGACTCACCTCGAGTGCACATGTACGAAGAAAGGGAAGCCGAGCTCGATCGGCAGGACAGTTTGGACACCTTAGAGGAGGAGCGCGACGTGGCAAAAGCCCGTTCCGCATTCTATCAACAGCAGGCTTGAAGATATCAAAGCAGAGAAGTGCGGGCCAAAAACTACAACGTTCGCGAATTAGTACTACGCCTGCCTGACAAGAAAAAGGACAAGCTGGAGCCCAAGTGGGAAGGTCCCTTCATAATCGACCAAGTCCTGACCGGTGGAGCATACCGCCTACGAGATGCGTCGAATAACCGACTCAAGCTGAACCCATGGAACGCAGCCCGTCTCCGAAGATTCTATGCCTAACGCCGGACTCTGTGTTTGTCTCCTTCCTTCGTCCATTTTTTACATTTTCTGTCATTTCTCTCCTTCCCCTCTTCTCTTTTATAGCCCTTAAAGGCTCCTCAAGTGATGTGCTACTTGCGCTCATTAAACCTGGGGGCTTCTTTAATAGAAGCTTATTTACTCGGGCTTCACGCCCACCACATGTGTTAAACTTCCGCATGTACCTTTTCTTCACCATTATATGCATCGATATGACTTAAGTTTTGGCCAAGATGGGTTGCCTGGCTCCTGTGCTTACCCCTACATTCCCGATTGTTCGGCTAGGTGGTAAAGGGAGCACCTATGCAATTGTTACTGCTGGATCAGCCGGATGTGTACCTCAGACTGGGTGAAGCCGAAAGCTAGCGTTCTTAAGGGAATATTCGGTCGGTGAACTAAAAGATGACCTTTTTCACTTATATATGCCCCCAGATGATTTTCCTGCGTTTGCAGTCTAGACATGCACTTTAGGGCATGCCTCCCAGAGAAAGGAACCCCTAACAGAACTATTCTCTCTGGAAGATGTTTCTTACTAACCATGTAATATAACATAACTAGTTGGACACTTGTCCGATAAAGCACTAATGACCCCTACGCCTGGTCTCCATGCATACCCCGGTTCTTACATAACCGGTAGGGTATTCGGACACACTCCGGACCGTCAGGTCCTGAGGTTGAAGCGAAAAGGTCAGCAATGACAAACGATCTACAATCCGGCTAGAAGGCATTACACATGTCAATCAACAATTACATAGTCACTCTGACTGATTGTATTCCTTTTCAATACCATCTAAAAGGCTGCCTAACTTATAGTCCTGCTGGGAATACTTTGCGGCCAATTCTACTTGGCCGTACACTAAGCTTACAGGGATCTCCTTCCCGTCAGGCCCCACAGGTCCGACCTCGGCCATGTGGTTTGGGTCAGACTTTGTGTACCACGTCTTCACCATGGCCCAGGCCTCCCTGGCGCCTTGTCGGCAGGCCGATATCTTCCATAACCAGAAGCGCCGCCGAGCTCCCTTAAGCTTCTACGAAAGCTCTCCAAGGCCCTCGGGCATGGAGTGGGAAGGCCATAAGACTTGGGCACCGCCCCGCATCGCCTGCCGAACTCGCTCGTGCAGTTGCGAGAGCTTGGGAAGAAGGTCACCCATAGAACCGGGCATCTCCTCTGCAGGACGACCCGTTAACATACCTACAGACATTACTTTGTTAGTCGACTTCCTCGCCGAATTCTTTCTTTCAAAGATTCGCTTAAGCACTTACTAAATATGCCGCGTCGAAGCCGCTGATTCTCCTTAGTGGAGTCCGACAGCTGGCCACGAACATCTTTAAGTTCAACATCCAGCTTGGTGTTGGCGTCCTGAAGATCATTTTTCTCCCGCCTCACCCTTGTCAGCACACTCTCACCGGCCTCTATCCGGCGTAAGAGTTGTTGCCTCTCCGGATCCAGTCCGGCGCCATCTGCAATATGATTTGTCAGATTTACACCCACGCCGCACTTCGCAAGATGTTAATCTTTCGAAGTATATCTTACCAGAGGGGGTCCCTTTGGGCTCCCCTGCCGCGGCTAGTGCGGCCTTTAGTTGGGCTTTGCACTCTTCCAGCTCCTGGGACAGCACAATATTCTTCTCTGTAAGAACCTACATAACAAATGATCCTTAAATCAGTTACTCTAACTGTTTCAAGTCTCGGGGGCTACTGGTATATATATATTTACCAAAATTTTCTTACCCGTATGTCTTTTACATATTGCTCTGTGGCTCTGGCTAAACCATTTTGAGCGGCACGGAGGTACGCATCTCCCGAATTGAAGGCATCTAATGCCTCTTGGGAGAAACAGACGTCGCGAAGAACTGTCCGACGACGCCTGTGGTTCATGGCACTCTCCACCTCGGAATTGGTGGCAGACAGCCTGTCCGCATCCTCTGTCGGAGGAGTGTCCAGCGCGCGCCTTGTGTTCGCTTCCGCTTCCGGGCTAGGCGTTGGAGCCTGGCTGGTGGAGGCCCGATTGGCAACCTCTCCGGATGTAGTCCGGCGAGGTCTCTTTGTCCTGAAGATAGCATGAACGTTAAGATACCCTGAAGGAATAGCACCAGGGAAAAAGAGGGTGCGCTATACCTTTGCGCCGGCGTCTCAGTCTGGACTACATTCCTTTTTACCCCACGGGGCCCTGCGACCCCTCGTTGGCTAGCCGCCGCAGGTTCGGCCTCCCGCCTCGGAAACCTCCCCTGCAAAACACGGTCGTTGTCAGGAAAAATGAAATACGTAAGAATGGATTCCTTCTCAAGGGGATGAGACTCCGCTCTCTATTACCTGGGAGGCCGGGATTAACCCTGGGTAATCAGCCATAATGGCCACCAAGGCGTTGTCCTTGCTCAGTTGATGGAACACCCCATCAATCAGCTCCACAGATATGTCCGGATCCTCTTGAGAGGCCGGGTCGAGGGACCTTCCTGGGTCCTCGGGTTGTGGAGGAGGGCTGTTTATTTCCTTAACAGCCCGGCGCAGTTCCTGCGTTGAAGTCGTTAGACTAAATATTTGACAATGGGAATACAAAACGGATGGGCAAGTAAATGCGGCCGCTTACCCAGCTTGGTGGATTGTGCATAGAGAATCCACCCGGTGGGTTGATGCGGAGAAATTCCTCCTCTTCTCCCTTATACAAAGTGGACAAGATCTTTAGTAGAGCGGCAGCCGAATCCGGCCCCTTGCGGCCGTAGCGGGTGGCGTCGTCCTCCCCGTTGAAATCCCACATGGGGTGGCTTCTATATTGAAGTGGCTGCACCCCCCGCATAATGCATTCAGCCATAACCTCGATCATGGTCAGTCCGGAATGGGATAAAAATCTTATTCGGACCAGCAGGTAAACGATGTCCCTGTCACTTTCCCTCTGAGGGCTCCGCGGACGCCAACTCAGGCGCTTCTTTAAGGGAGCACCGTCGAACTCAGGGAGGCTGATCCGAACAGGATCCGGCAGCGGGACGTCCTCTATATAAAACCATTCCGAAGGCCAGTCTTCGAACGCCTTCTTTGGGGTTCCGGATAGATATCCGGTCCCGGTGATACGCCACACTTCGGCTCCACCCACTTGATATATAGACCCCTTTTGAGAGCGGGGCACCAGGCAGAATAGCCTCTTTCACAGCACGAAATGAGCCTCAACACCCAGGAATAGCTTGCAAAGGGCGACGAAGCCCGCGATATGCAATATAGAGCCGGGCGTGGGATTGTGCAGCTGGAGGCCGTAGAACTCCAGAAGCCCGCGGAGGAAGGGATGAATTGGAAATCCAAGTCCTCTTACGAGATAAGGGATGAGACACACCTGCTCTCCTTTGGAGGGATTGGGGGTGCTCTCCGCTTGCTCTCCGCCATTATAGGTGGCGAGTCCGGCTCGGACTAGGGCCATATAGGCCTGAGGGAGAAATCCCTTGGCCTGAAGCGACACTAGCTCGCTGTGCGGGATGGAGCACCTCTCCCAGTCTCCACGTTTAGGACTGGAAGGGCAAGAGGAGGAGCTGCGATGGCTGGCCATGTTGGAATGGACCTTTGCTGGAGGCACTCTGATGATTACTCGCGGAAAGGAGAAGGTGTGGTTTGGATCTGAATCCCCATCCCATTAAATAGGTGGCTCGTTTATGCAGCTAGGGGTGTGAATGTAAAAATACCCCAACTTTTCGCATTCGTTTGATACGTGGAAGACGGTCATTATTGGGCGTGGAAGCCAAGGTGCACTACATTATGAAAATCAGACATTATTCAGCAGGTACACGAAATTTGGAGAAGAACCCGCCTTGCAATGCCGAAGACAATCTGCGCGCCGGACTTGTCTGTCAGGACCCCGACTCGATGTCACATCGATCTAGCCGGTAACACCTCATATCACTTTGCGGCCTCACGCACGGTATTCCCACGGGTGTCGCCTTACCTTTGCCCGGGACCGTTTGCGCCTTTTGGCTCACGTATATGATAGTGTCGCTAGCATCCATATGATAAAGAGCCCGGGCTGACATGACTAGTCGTAAACCCAAAGTGGCACAGACTTACAGGGACAGGCATCCATGACCCAGCTCCGAACGTGTCGGTCATCAGCAAATGGGTCCGGGCTGTAGCACTGGGCTAGCAGGACTCCGGTAAACCGGGCTGTAGCGGGCTAACAGGACTCCGGTACTCAAAGCGTGACATTTCCCCGAAGGGACAGACACAGGAACGAAGAAGGACACATGCCGGCCAGCCTAAGTGTTCCAGAGCAGTAGCAAGCTACCATGGCTCAGCGGTAACACTAGGAGACATTTCCCGGTAAGAGAGGCTACTAAAGATAAACAACTAGATAGTCAGATCCCACACATACCAAGCATTTCAATCATACACACAATATGCTCGATATGTGCAAATACAACAAAGCATCACAACATGACTCTACGACACAAGTACTTTATTTAAGGCTCAGGGAGCCATACATATCATACACAAAGATACGGGTCTCACGACCCAACATACAAGTCATACAGTCATACAAACCACCAGCGGAAATACATTGTCTGAGTACAGACAACTAGTAAAATAAAAGAGGCTTGGAAAGCCTAGCTATACTACATGGTCCATCACAAGCTCAGGGTCACCACCTGGGTCTTTAGCCTACTCGTTGATGTCAACGTCTACATAGAACCCATCAGAAGGGGTTGCAGCGTCTTCTGTAAAAAATGTAGATTATAGCAACATGAGTACAAAGGTACTCAGCAAGACTTACATCAGATCCTACATACATGCATAGTATCAAAAAGGGTTGGTGGAGTTATTGCAGCAAGCCAGCTTTGACTCTTGGCTAGGCTATCCTACGATACTTCAATTTGAAATGGTTTTGCGCACACGAGTCCACTACTCACCACTTCAATACACTACCGAGGATCCACCTCCGTCTTCCTACGGAAGAGCCATCCTCGGCACTCACACTTATCTTGAGGCTTTTAGTAGTTTCCATTTACTTGTCTATGAACTGTATAGGCAACCAAGTAGTCCTTTACCGCGGACGCGGCTATTCGAATAGATCATGATAACCCTGCAGGGGTGTACTTCTTCATACATGTTTCCACCACTTAGCGTCTGCACACGACATGTGCTCGGCAGACTTCAAGCGAAAGCCGACGTGGGTGTAGACCACGACCTACCTAAACACTTAAGCCTCTAGTCCAGGTTTATCGCCTATTCAGGTTCCATCCGCAAGGAGTCCGGCCGAGGTTTCCCATACGGCCCCGAACGATGTGAACAGGGTTCCCGAGATACCTAACGGGTATTCGGTACACCCGGCCACGTACCTACCGCATCACAGCCCACCCCTACGGTCAGCGCTGTCCACGGCCTCCAGTAGGCTACAAACACCAGAAACTACTTGCAACTCCTGGACAGAGAGCTAGGGTGAATAAGAAGTCGAGCGGGGTCATATTTCAGGGCCCAATGCATGGTAGTAGTTGTATCTTAAATCACATATACAGATCTCAGTGCTTAAGGTCGGCTTCAATGAAACAACCCACCATGTACTCCTACATGGCCTCTCATCGATACCTTTACCAAATCGTGTTCACCACACCACTCTCATTACCGACATAAACATTTCACTCTAGCCCATCACCCAGATGAACCAGACCTGACACGACTCTAAGCATAGCAGGCATAGCAAGGTAGGAACAACACATACACATGGCTCAATCAACTCCTACACATGCTAGTGGGTTTCATCTAGTTACTGTGGCAATGACAGGTCATGCAGAGGAAATGGGTTCAACTACCGTAGCACACAGCAGTTTGAAACGCGTTGTCTTAATGCAGTAAAAGAGAGCAGGAGCGAGAACATGGGATTGTATCGATATGATCAAATGGTTGGTTGCTTGCCTGATGGTTCGATGCACTGATACGATTCTTCGTTAGGGTAATCATGGTACTCCTCGGAGGCAGAATCTGTCGTAAAGGACAGCGATGCACAAACATCACCAAACAATATGCGACAATATTATGCATGCATGAAACATGGCAATATGAGTGTGTTGGGCTAATGCAACTAAACCAGAAGGGTTTGAACAAATTTGAATCAAAGATTCAAATTTCAAACTCAAACATGGCCTTTTAAAGTGCTTTTCCTTGTTCTGCTTAAAACATCAATTTAACTTGTTTGATCATGCATGAAAATAGTACAGATGGATAGATTGGATTTTTCTGATCATTTTTCATATATAATTTGTCTAATTTGGAGTTACAGAATAAAAGTTATGAATTTTTGAAGTTTAAATAATATTCTGGAATTTCCTAATTAAATTTAAATCCAGAAATTATAATTACTGCGCCAGCATGACGTCAGCATGACGTCAGTGGTCAACTACGGCTGGCTGGAGTCAAACCTGACGTGTGGGGTCCACACGTCAGTGACAGGGGGTTAAACAGGGTTAGTTTAATCCTAATTAGGGGTTAGTGGCGCTGGGGGCCCACTGTCAGTGTCAGGGGTTAACCATTAGTGGTTAGCACTAATCCTAATTAGCTACAGGGCTGGGCCCACCTGTCAGGGACTCAGGGGGTGTCCTGCCGTGGTCAAAGTGGGTCAAACCCACCGGCGACGTGACGCCGGCGAGGCCCGAGACGGCGGCGCGACGCGGGATCGCGCTATAGGGCACGGGGCGAGGCCGTGCTTGGGTTCGTTGGAAAGCTCTTGCTCCCGCGCGTCGAACGGCGGCCGTGGCTGGGCCTGGGGTGGCCGGAGTCGACGGCGGCGAGCTCGGCTGCGGCCGCCGGAGTTCGGGTGCGGTCGGGATCGGTGTTGCAGGGGGTTTGGGGAGGCGTTAGTGCGTGCTGCGTGATCCTAGTGAGGTGTGGAGCACGATAGTGTGCTCGATTGGGTGCTACGGTGACCGTGGCCACGACGGCGACATCGCCGGCGGCGTGGAGCTCTCGGCCAAGGTGGGGCTAGGGCCTAGAGGTCAGAAGAGACCAGGGAAGAAGGGGGAAACGATCCGGGGGCTCACCGCGGAGCTGCAGGGATGGTTAGCGGGCTCGGGGACGCGCTGGAGACGACGAATTCGACGGCGACGATGGTCAGAGCCCGAAGAGGGGAACGGCGACGTGGCGGCGATGCAGGGCTTCCGGGGACCCGTGGAGCGGTGGGGAGGAAGAGGGGGTCGAGGCGGAGCTCCTGAGCTAGTCGGGGGAGCGAGGGGTGGCCGGAGACGGCTGCTTTGGCGAACGGCGGCGACGGTGGTGTTCGGCCGTGTGAGAGAGAGAGCGAGGGAGAGGAGGGAAGAGCCGGGGGAGAGTGAGAGAGAGCAGGGGGGATCGGGACTGCCTGCAGGAGTCGTCCACGCGGCCAGGAGCTCGTCGGCAAGCAGGAGGTGGCCGCGCGGCCGTGCGCGTGCGAGCACGCAGCAGCTTCGGGGCGAGGGGAGGAAGACGACGGAGGGCTGCAGTGGTGGGCTGGGCCGCCTGCTGGCTGGGCCGGCCAGCTGGCTGGGCTGCACAGGGAGGAGCCCAGGTAAGCTTCTCCCTTTTAATTATTTTCTGTTTTCTAATTTCTGACATTTGTTTTGATTTAAATAAAATATTAAATCATTTTATTTCCTTATGCCAATTTTTGCAGGAGCTAGATATATTATTCCAGAGCTCCTTTATAAATGGCATAATATTTGGACATATATTAATATATATAAATAATATATTTCCAAAGCAAATAATTATGCATTAATTCCAAATGCCCAAAATAAATACCTATGAGCTCTTGAAAATATTGGTTTGATTTTTATCTCTGTCCAATATTTTCAGAGAGCAACATGAGCATTTTCTTGGACCTTTTTGGAGAAATTTTTATTTGGATCATTTTCAAAAATGATTCTGAGGGTTTCACAGATCCCCATTTCAAGTTTCTGATGAAAGAGGAAACATGATGCAACACTCTAATGCATGGCTAGCTAGGATGTGACAACTCACCCCCACTCAAAAGAATCTCGTCCCGAGATTTGGGTTCCTCCGGGAAGAAGGCGGGATACTCGAGTCGAAGACGATCCTCCCTTTCCCAAGTTGCTTCATCCTCAGAATGGTGCGACCATTGTACTTTGAGAAACTTGATGTTATGACGTCGAGTGGTACGTTCGGCCTGATCAAGGATACGAATGGGGTACTCTCGATATGTAAGATTATCTTGGAGATCAAGCGTTTCGTGGTCCACTTCACGGATAGGATCCGAGAAGCAACGCCTGAGTTGAGAAACGTGGAAGACATCGTGGACTCTGGTGAGGTGCGGAGGTAGTTCCAACTGGTAGGCAACTTCTCCTCGTTTGGCGAGAATGCGAAAAGGTCCAATGTAACGAGGAGCCAATTTGCCTTTGATACCGAAACGATGGGTTCCCTTCAGAGGGGTGACCCGAAGATAAGCCTTCTCGTCAACCTCGAAAGTCATAGCCTTATGTTTTCGGTCATATTGACTCTTTTGACGAGATTGGGCTGTTTTCAACTTTTCACGAACGATGCGAACTTGTTCTTCTGCTTCCTGAATCATATCCGGGCCAAAGAATTGTCTTTCCCCGGTCTCTGACCAGTTAAGGGGTGTTCGACACCGTCGTCCATAGAGAACTTCAAAAGGGGCTTTACCCAAGCTAGATTGATAGCTGTTGTTGTAAGCAAATTCGGCAAATGGAAGGCACTTCTCCCAATCCATTCCGAATGAGATAACAGAGGCTCGAAGCATGTCTTCTAGAATTTGGTTGACGCGTTCCACTTGACCACTCGACTGAGGGTGGAAAGCGGTGCTAAAGGAGAGGCGGGTTCCCATAGCTTTCTGAAAACTTTCCCAAAATCGAGAGGTGAAAAGACTTCCTCGATCCGAGTTGATTTCCAAAGGAACACCATGGAGGGACACTATTCGGGAGATGTATAAGTCTGCCAGCTGGCTAGCGGTTATACTCTCACGAACAGGCAAGAAATGAGCTACTTTGGAAAGACGATCGACCACGACGAAAATAGCATTATTCCCTCTCTTGGTCCTGGGAAAACCGGTAATGAAATCCATACCAATTTTATCCCATTTCCATTCAGGAATAGCTAAGGGTTGAAGGGTGCCAGCAGGCCGTTGGTGCTCTGCTTTTACACGACGACAGACGTCGCAATTAGCAATAAACTGAGCAATTTCTCTCTTCATCCTAGTCCACCAGAACCTCTGGCGTAGGTCCTGATACATCTTAGTACTACCGGGATGAATGGTGAGAGGAGATTCATGAGCTTCCTTAAGGATCAATTGCCGTAGATGCTGGTTCTTGGGAACCACTAGACGGTTCTCAAAGTACACAACACCATGATCATTTGTGGAGAAACAACTAGCACCTCCGCTAGCAATGTTCTCTTTGATTTTAGATATTCCCTTATCTCGCCTTTGGGCAGCGATGATTTGATCCGTAAGAGTAGGTTTTGCTACCAAGGTGGAAAGAAAACCTTGAGGTACAATGTGAAGGTTAAGCTTCCGAAATTCCTCATGGAGGAGCGGTTGACTTTGTTGTAACATCAGGTTGTTACAATAAGATTTACGACTTAGCGCATCAGCCATGACGTTGGCCTTCCCTGGGGTGTAAGTTATTCCTAAGTCGAAGTCTGTGATCAATTCAACCCAACGTCTTTGCCTGAGATTCAGATCCGGTTGGGTGAAGATGTACTTCAGACTTTGGTGATCGGTGAATATTTCGCCACGGTTACTGAGGAGGTAATGTCGCCAGGTCTTAAGTGCATAGACTACGGCTGCAAGCTCTAGATCATGAGTAGGATAATTCTCCTCATGTGGGTGCAATTGCCGTGAAGCATAAGCAATTACGTGTCGATCTTGCATAAGAATGCAACCTAGTCCTTGTCGCGAGGCGTCGCAGTAGATAACAAAGTCCTTGGAAAAGTCTGGCGGTACCAGTACGGGAGCAGAGGTCAGGCGTCTTTTCAGTTCCTGAAAGCTGTGCTCACATTGTGGAGTCCATTCGAACTTCTTATCTTTCTTGAGGAGTTCGGTTAGGGGTTTAGCAACTTTGGAGAAGTTCTCGACAAAGCGACGACAATAGCTCGCTAAGCCTAGAAAACTCCGAACTTGCTTGACCGATTCAGGTGGAGTCCAATTAAGGACGGCTTGAACTCGCTCAGGATTAACAGCAATACCTTTACCAGATATTACATGACCTAGATAGGTCACTTCTGACAACCAGAATTCACATTTAGAGAATTTGGCATAAAGGCGATGCTCTCGAAGTTTCTTCAACACTAGCCTCAAATGTTCGGCATGTTCTTCCTCGTTCTTGGAGTAGATGAGTATATCATCGAGGTAAACTACGACGAATTTATCCAGCTTGCACCGCCGGTGCGAACCGAGTCAAAGTGGCCCAGTGGTCAGCACGGGTATTGAAGAGCTCTAACCTCAAGGCCCGATTTTCACGGTCCTTATCCTCGAGCATCTCAGCAGTGGTGCGAGTCCGTGAATCCTCCTGAGTGGGGTCAGCATAAATAGCCTGGAGATACCCTTGTGCTCCCGGAAGTGATCCTGGCATATACCGGAAATCAGAGTCCCGAAATAAACCAGATCTGACTCGCATAATGGTCATCATAGAGTAGGCGGCGTCCTGCATAGCCATCTCAATAGTAACCCCGAGTCCATAGGAGCAGTGAAGAGGCTCGGTGGATCCAGGATAAGATGGAAATATCCTGACAGTGCAGAGATACTGGCTTTGATTAAAGTCTCGGAATTGCTCTTCGACCGTGTACTCAGGATACCAACGGTATCCAGCCTCAGTCATTACCCTGACCAACTTGGCAGTATGGCCGGGTACATCTAGGCATCGAGTCAGGCGAACCACTTGATTGAGGTCGCGAGTGGCCATCTGAAAGCACAATCATAATGCAAAGGCATTGGAACTTCTAGCAAAATTTCGGCAGCATAACAGCTGTAAATGCTCAAAAAGGATTTTGAGACATTTGACAAAGGATTTCGTACACACTCAACATCATCATATCAAAGTTCTGAAACCATTCTAGCAACATAATGTGGTAGTAGAACTGAACTAGGCTTGAATCCATCAACTTATAAGGTACTACTGATTAGTAACTCGTGATCCTGATAGAGAGAACAGATCCTAATTCCTTAACCCCCGGTGGAAGAATGGACTGACTCAGATCAGAATGTCATAAGATAAAGGAGTAAAAAGAGCCTTACGTTCCAACCCACAAACAATTCCCCTACATATAACTAAAGAATTTCTAGACTCAACATCGACCAGTTTGGCTTGGAGAACCTACAGGCAGTCCGGCTCTGATACCAATGCTGTCAGGACCCCGACTCGATGTCACATCGATCTAGCCGGTAACACCTCATATCACTTTGCGGCCTCACGCACGGTATTCCCACGGGTGTCGCCTTACCTTTGCCCGGGACCGTTTGCGCCTTTTGGCTCACGTATATGATAGTGTCGCTAGCATCCATATGATAAAGAGCCCGGGCTGACATGACTAGTCGTAAACCCAAAGTGGCACAGACTTACAGGGACAGGCATCCATGACCCAGCTCCGAACGTGTCGGTCATCAGCAAATGGGTCCGGGCTGTAGCACTGGGCTAGCAGGACTCCGGTAAACCGGGCTGTAGCGGGCTAACAGGACTCCGGTACTCAAAGCGTGACATTTCCCCGAAGGGACAGACACAGGAACGAAGAAGGACACATGCCGGCCAGCCTAAGTGTTCCAGAGCAGTAGCAAGCTACCATGGCTCAGCGGTAACACTAGGAGACATTTCCCGGTAAGAGAGGCTACTAAAGATAAACAACTAGATAGTCAGATCCCACACATACCAAGCATTTCAATCATACACACAATATGCTCGATATGTGCAAATACAACAAAGCATCACAACATGACTCTACGACACAAGTACTTTATTTAAGGCTCAGGGAGCCATACATATCATACACAAAGATACGGGTCTCACGACCCAACATACAAGTCATACAGTCATACAAACCACCAGCGGAAATACATTGTCTGAGTACAGACAACTAGTAAAATAAAAGAGGCTTGGAAAGCCTAGCTATACTACATGGTCCATCACAAGCTCAGGGTCACCACCTGGGTCTTTAGCCTACTCGTTGATGTCAACGTCTACATAGAACCCATCAGAAGGGGTTGCAGCGTCTTCTGTAAAAAATGTAGATTATAGCAACATGAGTACAAAGGTACTCAGCAAGACTTACATCAGATCCTACATACATGCATAGTATCAAAAAGGGTTGGTGGAGTTATTGCAGCAAGCCAGCTTTGACTCTTGGCTAGGCTATCCTACGATACTTCAATTTGAAATGGTTTTGCGCACACGAGTCCACTACTCACCACTTCAATACACTACCGAGGATCCACCTCCGTCTTCCTACGGAAGAGCCATCCTCGGCACTCACACTTATCTTGAGGCTTTTAGTAGTTTCCATTTACTTGTCTATGAACTGTATAGGCAACCAAGTAGTCCTTTACCGCGGACGCGGCTATTCGAATAGATTATGATAACCCTGCAGGGGTGTACTTCTTCATACATGTTTCCACCACTTAGCGTCTGCACACGACATGTGCTCGGCAGACTTCAAGCGAAAGCCGACGTGGGTGTAGACCACGACCTACCTAAACACTTAAGCCTCTAGTCCAGGTTTATCGCCTATTCAGGTTCCATCCGCAGGGAGTCCGGCCGAGGTTTCCCATATGGCCCCGAACGATGTGAACAAGGTTCCCGAGATACCTAACGGGTATTCGGTACACCCGGCCACGTACCTACCGCATCACAGCCCACCCCTACGGTCAGCGCTGTCCACGACCTCCAATAAGCTACAAACACCAGAAACTACTTGCAACTCCTGGACAAAGAGCTAGGGTGAATAAGAAGTCGAGCGGGGTCATATTTCAGGGCCCAATGCATGGTAGTAGCTGTATCTTAAATCACATATACAGATCTCAGTGCTTAAGGTCGGCTTCAATGAAACAACCCACCATGTACTCCTACATGGCCTCTCATCGATACCTTTACCAAATCGTGTTCACCACACCACTCTCATTACCGACATAAACATTTCACTCTAGCCCATCACCCAGATGAACCAGACCTGACACGACTCTAAGCATAGCAGGCATAGCAAGGTAGGAACAACACATACACATGGCTCAATCAACTCCTACACATGCTAGTGGGTTTCATCTAGTTACTGTGGCAATGACAGGTCATGCAGAGGAAATGGGTTCAACTACCGTAGCACACAGCAGTTTGAAACGCGTTGTCTTAATGCAGTAAAAGAGAGCAGGAGTGAGAACATGGGATTGTATCGATATGATCAAATGGTTGGTTGCTTGCCTGATGGTTCGATGCACTGATACGGTTCTTCGTTAGGGTAATCACGGTACTCCTCGGAGGCAGAACCTGTCGCAAAGGACACCGATACACAACCATCACCAAACAATGTGCAACAATATGATGCATGCATGAAACATAGCAATATGGGTGTGTTGGGCTAATGCAACTAAAACCAGAAGGGTTTGAACAAATTTGAATCATAGATTCAAATTTCAAACTCAAACATGGCCTCTTAAAGTGCTTTTCCTTGTTCTGCTTGAAACATCAATTTAACTTGTTTGATCATGCATGAAAATAGTACAGATGGATAGATTGGATTTTTCTGATCATTTTTCATATATAATTTGTCCAATTTGGAGTTACAGAATAAAAGTTATGAATTTTTGAAGTTTAAATAATATTCTGGAATTTCCTGATTTAATTTAAATCCAGAAAATCAATTACTGCGTCAGCCTGACGTCAGTGTGACGTCAGCAGGTCAACGGAACAGGTCTGGGTCAAACCTGACAGTGGGTCCCGCATGTCAGGGTGATTATTTTAATTAAAATTTAATTAAAACTAATCCTGTTTAATTAACAGGGCTGGGCCCCACCTGTCATTGACTCAGGGGAGTCAACCAGGGCCCACCCGTGGTCAAAGTCAAAGTTGGCTGCCGGCGTTTAGCCGCCGGCGAGCCCGACGCGGCGGCGGGAGTGGTTTTGACCATTTCGGCCACCAAATGGGTCGCGGAGACCACCGGAGTGGAGCTGAGGACAAACCGCAGCTCTTGGCGGAGTCCGTTGGGGTCGGGGTGGCCGGAGTTGGCGCTGGCGACGACTTTGGCGGCCACCGGGGTTCGGTCGAGGATGAACTTGGCGCTAGAGGGGTCGGTGAGGCTCGTGGAGTGGCTAGCTAGGTGCTGTGGAACTCGGTGAGCAAGATGGACACCATCTTGTGGCCGGAGTGTGGCCGGAAGCACGTCGGCGACGATGTCCGCGACGGTGCGGGCGTGTGATCCTCGTGCGGTGGCTACACAGCTCGGGAATGAGAGAGAGAGGGTCGGAGGAGTAGCTAGGCTCACAGCGCTCCCGTAGAGGCCACCGGCGGGGTCGGGGACGAGCTGAGGCAGCGACGGCGTTGAAAGGGATCTCCGGCGACGGCGAGCTCGGGCGAGGTCGGTGCGGCGGCTTCGAGGCACGCGAGCGCTCGGGGCTCGGCTAGCTCGAAGGAGTAGAGGACGGCGGAGCTTCTGGACAGGGTGGCGCGGCGTGGAGACGACGGGGAGCACGGCTACGACGGTGGTGCGGCGACGGTGGCGTCGGCCATGGCTGGGGCGTGCGAGGGGGAGGAGCTGGAGAGGAGAGGGGGTGTCTGGGGGGTTCGGGGGGAGAGAGGGAGGCCGGTTCACGGCGTTAGCCGGGCGAGGGAGGCGGCGAGGCGGCGAGCAGCTGCGTGGCGAGCTGCGGTGCCGCCGCCGAGCACCTTGGCTGCCTGCCTGGCAAGCCAAGCTGCTCGCTGGAGCGGTGGCCGGGCTGGGCTGGCCAGGTGGGCTGGCTGGTGGGCGACAGGTAAGCTTTTTTATTTTCTTCTGTTTCTGTTTTTATTTAATATATCTGCAACTTTGTTGAATTAAATAAAATACCTAGGCAACTTCAAAAATCACCAAACTATTCCTGGCCCATAGTTGGATTATTTCCAACATGAAACATTTTAGTTTGGAGATATTTGAGCATTTAAATATTTTATAATATTTTAAATGCCCAAATTCAAATATTTATGATTTAATTCAAAAACCCTAGGATGGCCTAGGAAAATGTGCACCACTTTTGGCAGAGGTTCTGAACCAAGACAAAAATGATGGGCATTTTAGAAGGGCATTTCAGGTTCATTGAAAAATTATTTTAGTAACCCTAGTTGGTTTCAGAGGGGACTGGGGGTTCTGTCATCCCCATTTCAAGTTTCTGATGAAAGAGTAAACATGATGCAACACTCTAATGCATGACTAGCTAGGGTGTGACAACTCACCCCCACTCAAAAGAATCTCGTCCCGAGATTTGGGTTCCTCCGAGAAGAAGGCGGGATATTCAAGTCGAAGACGATCCTCCCTTTCCCAAGTTGCTTCATCCTCAGAATGGTGCGACCATTGAACCTTGAGAAACTTGATATTATGACGTCGCGTGGTACGCTCGGCTTGATCGAGGATACGAATGGGGTACTCTCGATATGTAAGATCATCTTGGAGATCAAGCGTTTCGTGGTCCACTTCACGGATAGGATCCGAGAAGCAATGCCTGAGTTGAGAAACGTGGAAGACATCATGAACTCTGGAGAGGTGCGGAGGTAGTTCCAACTGGTAGGCAACTTCTCCTCGTTTGGCAAGAATGCGAAAAGGTCCAATGTAACGAGGAGCCAATTTGCCTTTGATACCGAAACGATGGGTTCCCTTCAGAGGGGTGACCCGAAGATAAGCCTTCTCGTCAACCTCGAAAGTCATAGCCTTATGTTTTCGGTCATATTGACTCTTTTGACGAGATTGGGCTGTTTTCAACTTTTCACGAACGATGCGAACTTGTTCTTCTGCTTCCTGAATCATGTCCGGGCCAAAGAATTGTCTTTCCCCGGTCTCTGACCAGTTAAGGGGTGTTCGACACCGTCGTCCATAGAGAACTTCAAAAGGGGCTTTACCCAAGCTAGATTGATAGCTGTTGTTGTAAGCGAATTCGGCAAATGGAAGGCACTTCTCCCAGTCCATTCCGAAAGAGATAACAGAGGCTCGAAGCATGTCTTCTAGAATTTGGTTGACGCGTTCCACTTGACCACTCGACTGAGGGTGGAAAGCGGTGCTAAAGGAGAGATGAGTCCCCATAGCATTTTCGAAACTTTCCCAAAATCGAGAGGTGAAAAGACTTCCTCGATCCGAGTTAATTTCCAAAGGAACACCATGGAGAGACACTATTCGGGAGATGTACAAATCTGCCAGCTGACTAGCGGTTATACTCTCACGAACAGGTAAGAAATGGGCTACTTTGGAAAGATGATCGACCACGACGAAAATAGCATTATTCCCTCTCTTGGTCCTGGGAAAACCGGTAATGAAATCCATACCAATTTTATCCCATTTCCATTCAGGAATAGCTAAGGGTTGAAGGGTGCCAGCAGGCCGTTGGTGCTCTGCTTTTACACGACGACAGACGTCGCAATTAGCAATAAACTGAGCAATTTCTCTCTTCATCCTAGTCCACCAGAACCTCTGGCGTAGGTCCTGATACATCTTAGTACTACCGGGATGAATGGTGAGAGGAGATTCATGAGCTTCTTTAAGGATCAACTGCCGTAGATGCTGGTTCTTGGGAACCACTAGACGGTTCTCAAAGTACACAACACCATGATCATTTGTGGAGAAACAACTAGCACCTCCGCTAGCAATGTTCTCTTTGATTTTAGATATTCCCTTATCTCGCCTTTGGGCAGCGATGATTTGATCCGTAAGAGTAGGTTTTGCTACCAAGGTGGAAAGAAAACCTTGAGGTACAATGTGAAGGTTAAGCTTCCGAAATTCCTCATGGAGGAGCGGTTGACTTTGTTGTAACATCACGTTGTTACAATAAGATTTACGACTTAGCGCATCAGCCATGACGTTGGCTTTCCCTGGGGTGTAGGTTATTCCTAAGTCGAAGTCTGTGATCAATTCAACCCAACGTCTCTGCCTGAGATTCAAATCCGGTTGGGTGAAAATGTACTTCAGACTTTGGTGATCAGTGAATATTTCGCAACGATTACCGAGGAGGTAATGTCGCCAGGTCTTAAGTGCATAGACTACGGCTGCAAGCTCTAGATCATGAGTAGGATAATTCTCCTCATGTGGGTGCAATTGCCGTGAAGCGTAAGCAATTACGTGTCGATCTTGCATAAGAATGCAACCTAGTCCTTGTCGCGAGGCGTCGCAGTAGATAACAAAGTCCTTGGAAAAGTCTGGCGGTACCAGTACGGGAGCAGAGGTCAGGCGTCTTTTCAGTTCCTGAAAGCTGTGCTCACATTGTGGAGTCCATTCGAACTTTTTATCTTTCTTGAGGAGTTCGGTTAGAGGCTTAGCAACTTTGGAGAAGTTCTCGACAAAGCGACGACAATAGCTCGCTAAGCCTAGAAAACTCCGAACTTGCTTGACCGATTCAGGTGGAGTCCAATTAAGGACGGCTTGAACTCGCTCAGGGTTAACAGCAATACCTTTACCAGATATTACATGACCTAGATAGGTCACTTCTGTCAACCAGAATTCACATTTAGAAAATTTGGCATAAAGGCGATGCTCTCGAAGTTTCTTCAACACTAGCCTTAGATGTTCGGCATGTTCTTCCTCGTTCTTGGAGTAGATGAGTATATCATCAAGATAAACTACGACGAATTTATCCAAATACTCCATGAAGATTGAGTTCATTAACCGAGAAAAGGTGGCTGGAGCGTTGGTTAAACCGAAGGACATGACGGTGTACTCGTATTGGCCATAACGAGTAACAAAGGCCGTTTTAGGAATGTCCCCGTTTCTGATTTCGATTTGATGGTAGCCCAACCTCAAATCCATCTTGGAAAAGACTGAGGATCCAGCGAGCTGATCATACAAGTCGTTGATCCTGGGAAGCGGATATTTATTCTTGATTGTGACAAAATTGACAGGTCGGTAATCTACAACCATCCGGTCCGTACCATCCTTCTTCTTGACGAATAGTACGTGGCAAGCCCACGGAGATGAACTAGGGCGGATGAAACCCTTTTTCAAGGATTCATCGAGTTGTTTCTTAAGCTCGGCTAGTTCTAGTGGTGCCATCTTATAAGGTCTTCTAGCAATCGGAACAGTTCCGGCGATGAGGTCGATTACGAACTCAACATCCCTGTCAGGTGGAACACCTGGCAATTCCTCTAGAAAGACATCCGGGAAGTCACGGACTACCGGAATGTCCTCAAGGTCTGGCAAAGGGCTGGCGTTAAGAGAATATAATTGTCGCTTGGCTATTCGGGTCAAGACATTGACTATCTTCCCCGAAGGATGGGTGAGTTGAACAGTCCTAGAGAAGCAATCAATTTTGTCTTGATGAGCTGACATCCAGTCCATACCCAAAATGATATTAATATCTGAAGATTTAAGGGCTATCAAAGACGCGAGAAAAACAAGTCTGTCGACTTGGATTTCATTTCCATAACTTACCCTAGAGGTCTGCCATCTAGAACCAGGGGTAGAAATTTCCATAGTGGATGGCATGTCACAGAATGCAACGTTATGCAAACGAGCATAATTTTCGGATATAAAAGAATGAGAGGCTCCTATATCGAAAAGAACAGATGCCGGGTGGCAATTTACAAGAAGCGTACCGAGAACGACGTTGGGATCCTCTTGAGCTTCTTTGGCAGAGACACAGTTGACATGGCCACGTGTAGCGGTGACCGGTTTGGCGTGGAATATTTTTCCTGTCGGCTTGCCACGGCCAACAGCTTTAGCAGATTGATTGGGGTTGGTCTGGGGACACTCACGCATATAGTGACCAGATTCCCCACACTTGAAACAAGTCACGGAACCGGTACGTGGAGGAGCATTGTTAGTTGGACCCCCATAGGGCTTGGTCGGTGCAGACTGTTCAACAGGGCGAGGCACCTGGAAAGATGGCCTCGGTGTGAACCTGGGTGGCAGGGCGGTGTTGGGTACCCACACGCGGCGCTTCTGAGGACCAGCACCGGATGAGGAACCCATATCACGGCCATGCTTGCGTGTTGCGTCATAGTCAGTCTGACGAGTTTCAGCACTGATGGCTTTGTTGACAAGTTTCTGAAAAGATGTGCACTCATGCAGACGGAGGTCGCGGCGAAGGTCAGGACTAAGGCCCTTACGGAACCTTGCTTGCTTCTTGGCGTCAGTAGAAACTTCCTCGGTTGCATATCGTGCGAGATTACCAAACTCCCTGCTATAAACATCCACAGAAAGTCGGCCTTGGGTGAAATTGCAGAATTCCTCACGTTTACGGTCCATGAGACCCTCCGGAATGTGATGTTCACGGAAAGCCTCGCTGAATTCAGCCCAAGTAGTGACATGGCCCGCTGGGCGCATAGCTCCATAATTCTCCCACCATAGACTGGCGGGGCCTTCAAGATGATATGCAGCAAAGGTGACCTTGTCAGCCTCCGCTACCAGCGCGGAACGCAGTTTGTGAGCGATACTGCGAAGCCAGTCATCAGCGTCGAGAGGCTCGATGGAGTGGTGGAACGTGGGTGGATGTAATTTGATAAAATCACTGAGTGACACCACGTTAGTCCTCTGATGGTGTGCTGTGTTCTGTTCAATACGCTCCAACAAACGGTTGGTCTCCCACTTGTTTCTCTCAGCTTCCATCATAACCTCGGCTAGTGAAGGAGGATGAGGCAGATTTGCATCCCTGACTTCACTGCCTTCGGCCTGCTCTTGAGGAGCAGGGTTAGTGCGCGTGTTGACCATCCTAGGTAAACAAGACAATGATTTAGTCAGGATGATAAAAATCCGACATAGGATATAGAATGTAAGGAATAACTCGAAATGCAAGATGATCATCCGTATGACATGGTAGATACAGAAACTGCTTCTTTATTCCATCGTCATACACACCATACAGGGTTTAGTACAAGACCAAACAAAGTACTATTACGGTGAAAAGAGGATTACATCTCATCGGAGGCATTCCAAGCTCCTATACATTATTTTTCTACACCTCCGGAAGAGTACAAACTAGGTCATATCCCACGAGTCACGCGGGACGATAGAAGACACAGCTAGTGCGAACTAGTGATACTACCACTAACTCAGACCGATCCGTAGTAGTCCTCGTAGAAGTCACCTCCATAGCCTGGGAGCTCAACATGATCATCCGGAAACAGACGGTCTCGCGGAGCTTGTGGACCATAGGGGCTAGGATGAGGCCTTGGACCAACAAACGGTGGCCTGCGGGGACCGCGAGGTGGGGTGATGCCTCCTACATCACGCCAACCCATCACGTCTGGCAGAGCAGATCTCACAGGATAGAGATCGCGCATATCTGAAAATCCAGCTTGCACCGCCGGTGCGAACCGAGTCAAAGTGGCCCAGTGGTCAGCATGGGTATTGAAGAGCTCTAACCTCAAGGCCCGATTTTCACGGTCCTTATCCTCGAGCATCTCAGCAGTGGTGCGAGTCCGTGAATCCTCCTGAGTGGGGTCAGCATAAATAGCCTGGAGATACCCTTGTGCTCCCGGAAGTGATCCTGGCATATACCGGAAATCAGAGTCCCGAAATAACCCAGATCTGACTCGCATAATGGTCATCATAGAGTAGGCGGCGTCCTGCACAACCATCTCAATAGTAACCCCGAGTCCATAGGAGCAGTGAAGAGGCTCGGTGGATCCAGGATAAGATGGAAATATCCTGACAGTGCAGAGATACTGGCTTTGATTAAAATCTCGGAATTGCTCTTCGACCGTGTACTCAGGATACCAACGGTATCCAGCCTCAGTCATTACCCTGACCAACTTGGCAGTATGGCCGGGTACATCTAGGCATCGAGTCAGGCGAACCACTTGATTGAGGTCGCGAGTGGCCATCTGAAAGCACAATCATAATGCAAAGGCATTAGAATTTCTAGCAAAATTTCGGCAGCATAACAGCTATAAATGCTCAAAAAGGATTTTGAGACATTTGACAAAGGATTTCGTACACACTCAACATCATCATATCAAAGTTCTGAATCCATTCTAACAACATCATGTGGTAGTAAAACTGAACTAGGCTTGAATCCATAAACTTATAAGGTACCACTGATTAGCAACTCGTGATCCTGATAGAGAGAACAGATCCTAATTCCTTAACCCCCGGTGGAAGAATGGACTGACTCAGATCAGAATGTCATAAGATAAAGGAGTAAAAGAGCCTTACGTTCCAACCCACAAACAATTCCCCTACATATAACTAAAGAATTTCTAGACTCAACATCGACCAGTTTGGCTTGGAGAACCTACAGGCAGTCCGGCTCTGATGCCAACGCTGTCAGGACCCCGACTCGATGTCACATCGATCTAGCCGGTAACACCTCATATCACTTTGCGGCCTCACGCACGGTATTCCCACGGGTGTCGCCTTACCTTTGCCCGGGACCGTTTGCGCCTTTTGGCTCACGTATATGATAGTGTCGCTAGCATCCATATGATAAAGAGCCCGGGCTGACATGACTAGTCGTAAACCCAAAGTGGCACAGACTTACAGGAACAGGCATCCATGACCCAGCTCCGAACGTGTCGGTCATCAGCAAATGGGTCCGGGCTGTAGCACTGGGCTAGCAGGACTCCGGTAAACCGGGCTGTAGCGGGCTAACAGGACTCCGGTACTCAAAGCGTGACATTTCCCCGAAGGGACAGACACAGGAACGAAGAAGGATACATGCCGGCCAGCCTAAGTGTTCCAGAGCAGTAGCAAGCTACCATGGCTCAGCGGTAACACTAGGAGACATTTCCCGGTAAGAGAGGCTACTAAAGATAAACAACTAGATAGTCAGATCCCACACATACCAAGCATTTCAATCATACACACAATATGCTCGATATGTGCAAATACAACGAAGCATCACAACATGACTCTACGACACAAGTACTTTATTTAAGGCTCAGGGAGCCATACATATCATACACAAAGATACGGGTCTCACGACCCAACATACAAGTCATACAGTCATACAAACCAGCAGCGGAAATACATTGTCTGAGTACAGACAACTAGTAAAATAAAAGAGGCTTGGAAAGCCTAGCTATACTACGTGGTCCATCACAAGCTCAGGGTCACCACCTGGGTCTTTAGCCTACTCGTTGATGTCAACGTCTACATAGAACCCATCAGAAGGGGTTGCAGCGTCTTCTGTAAAAAATGTAGATTATAGCAACATGAGTACAAAGGTACTCAGCAAGACTTACATCAGATCCTACATACATGCATAGTATCAAAAAGGGTTGGTGGAGTTATTGCAGCAAGCCAGCTTTGACTCTTGGCTAGGCTATCCTACGATACTTCAATTTGAAATGGTTTTGCGCACACGAGTCCACTACTCACCACTTCAATACACTACCGAGGATCCACCTCCGTCTTCCTACGAAAGAGCCATCCTCGGCACTCACACTTATCTTGAGGCTTTTAGTAGTTTCCATTTACTTGTCTATGAACTGTATAGGCAACCAAGTAGTCCTTTACCGCGGACGCGGCTATTCGAATAGATTATGATAACCCTGCAGGGGTGTACTTCTTCATACATGTTTCCACCACTTAGCGTCTGCACACGACATGTGCTCGGCAGACTTCAAGCGAAAGCCGACATGGGTGTAGACCATGACCTACCTAAACACTCAAGCCTCTAGTCCAGGTTTATCGCCTATTCAGGTTCCATCCGCAGGGAGTCCGGCCGAGGTTTCCCATACGGCCCCGAACGATGTGAACAAGGTTCCCGAGATACCTAACGGGTATTCGGTACACCCGGCCACGTACCTACCGCATCACAGCCCACCCCTACGGTCAGCGCTGTCCACGGCCTCCAGTAGGCTACAAACACCAGAAACTACTTGCAACTCCTGGACAGAGAGCTAGGGTGAATAAGAAGTCGAGCGGGGTCATATTTCAGGGCCCAATGCATGGTAGTAGCTGTATCTTAAATCACATATACAGATCTCAGTGCTTAAGGTCGGCTTCAATGAAACAACCCACCATGTACTCCTACATGGCCTCTCATCGATACCTTTACCAAATCGTGTTCACCACGCCACTCTCATTACCGACATAAACATTTCACTCTAGCCCATCACCCAGATGAACCAGACCTGACACGACTCTAAGCATAGCAGGCATAGCAAGGTAGGAACAACACATACACATGGCTCAATCAACTCCTACACATGCTAGTGGGTTTCATCTAGTTACTGTGGCAATGACAGGTCATGCAGAGGAAATGGGTTCAACTACCATAGCACACAACAGTTTGAAACACGTTGTCTTAATGCAGTAAAAGAGAGCAGGAGCAAGAACATGGGATTGTATCGATATGATCAAATGGTTGGTTGCTTGCCTGATGGTTCGATGCACTGATACAGTTCTTCGTTAGGGTAATCACGGTACTCCTCGGAGGCAGAACCTGTCGTAAAGGACAGCGATGCACAAACATCACCAAACAATATGCGGCAATATGATGCATGCATGAAACATGGGAATATGAGTGTGTTGGGCTAATGCAACTAAACCAGAAGGGTTTGAACAAATTTGAATCAAAGATTCAAATTTCAAACTCAAACATGGCCTTTTAAAGTGCTTTTCCTTGTTCTGCTTAAAACATCAATTTAACTTGTTTGATCATGCATGAAAATAGTACAGATGGATAGATTGGATTTTTCTGATCATTTTTCATATATAATTTGTCTAATTTGGAGTTACAGAATAAAAGTTATGAATTTTTGAAGTTTAAATAATATTCTGGAATTTCCTGATTAAATTTAAATCCAGATATTATAATTACTGCGCCAGCATGACGTCAGCATGACGTTAGTGGTCAACTGCGGCTGGCTGGAGTCAAACCTGACGTGTGGGGTCCACACGTCAGTGACAGGGGGTTAAACAGGGTTAGTTTAATCCTAATTAGGGGTTAGTGGCGCTGGGGGCCCACTGTCAGTGTCAGGGGTTAACCATTAGTGGTTAGCACTAATCCTAATTAGCTACAGGGCTGGGCCCACCTGTCAGGGACTCAGGGGGTGTCCTGCCGTGGTCAAAGTGGGTCAAACCCACCGGCGACGTGACGTCGGCGAGGCCCGAGACGGCGGCGCGACGCGGGATCGCGCTACAGGGCACGGGCGAGGCCGTGCTTGGGTTCGTTGGAAAGCTCTTGCTCCCGCGCGTCGAACGGTGGCCGTGGCTGGGCCTGGGGTGGCCGGAGTCGACGGCGGCGAGCTCGGCTGCGGCCGCCGGAGTTCGGGTGCGGTCGAGATCGGTGTTGCAGGGGGTTTGGGGAGGCGTTAGTGCGTGCTGCGTGATCCTAGTGAGGTGTGGAGCACGATAGTGTGCTCGGTTGGGTGCTACGGTGACCGTGGCCACGACGGCGACATCACCGGCGGCGTGGAGCTCTCGGCCAAGGTGGGGCTAGGGCCTAGAGGTCGGAAGAGACCAGGGAAGAAGGGGGAAACGATCCGGGGGCTCACCGTGGAGCTGCAGGGATGGTTAGCGGGCTCGGGGACGCGCTGGAGACGACGAATTCGACGGCGACGATGGTCGGAGCCCGAAGAGGGGAACGGCGACGTGGCGGCGATGCAGGGCTTCCGGGGACCCGTGGAGCGGTGGGGAGGAAGAGGGGGTCGAGGCGGAGCTCCTGAGCTAGTCGGGGGAGCGAGGGGTGGCCGGAGACGGCTGCTTTGGCGAACGGCGGCGACAGTGGTGTTCGGCCGTGTGAGAGAGAGAGCGAGGGAGAGGAGGGAAGAGCCGGGGGAGAGTGAGAGAGAGCAGGGGGGATCGGGACGGCCTGCGGGAGTCGTCCACGCGGCCAGGAGCTCGTCGGCAAGCAGGAGCTGGCCGCGCGGCCGTGCGCGTGCGAGCACGCAGCAGCTTCGGGGCGAGGGGAGGAAGACGACAGAGGGCTGCAGTGGTGGGCTGGGCCGCCTGCTGGCTGGGCTGCACAGGGAGGAGCCCAGGTAAGCTTCTCCCTTTTAATTATTTTCTGTTTTCTAATTTCTGACATTTGTTTTGATTTAAATAAAATATTAAATCATTTTATTTCCTTATGCCAATTTTTGCAGGAGCTAGATATATTATTCCAGAGCTCCTTTATAAATGGCATAATATTTGGACATATATTAATATATATAAATAATATATTTCCAAAGCAAATAATTATGCATTAATTCCAAATGCCCAAAATAAATACCTATGAGCTCTTGAAAATATTGGTTTGATTTTTATCTCTGTCCAATATTTTCAGAGAGCAACATGAGCATTTTCTTGGACCTTTTTGGAGAAATTTTTATTTGGATCATTTTCAAAAATGATTCTGAGGGTTTCACAGATCCCCATTTCAAGTTTCTGATGAAAGAGGAAACATGATGCAACACTCTAATGCATGGCTAGCTAGGATGTGACATCGTCGTCATTGAAGCCTGGTTCGGGGGCTACTGAGGGAGTCCTGGATTAGGGGGTGTTCGGGTAGCCGGACTGTACCTTTAGCCGGACTCCAGGACTATGAAGATACAAGATTGAAGACTTCGTCCCGTGTCCGAATGGGACTTTCCTTGGCGTGGAAGGCAAGCTTGGCGATGCGGATATTCAAGATCTCCTACCATTGTAACCGACTTGGTGTAACCCTAACCCTCTCCGATGTCTATATAAACCGGAGGGTTTTAGTCCATAGAAAGACTTCTTCATCATACAACAATCATACCATAGGCTAGCTTCTAGGGTTTAGCCTCCTTGATCTCGTGGTAGATCTACTCTTGTACTACCCATATCATCAATATTAATCGAGCAGGACGTAGGGATTTACCTCCATCAAGAGGGCCCGAACCTGGGTAAAACATTGTGTCCCTTGTCTCCTGTTACCATCCGCCTAGACGCATAGTTCGGGACCCCCTACCCGAGATCCGCCGGTTTTGACACCGACACCCGTCCACCCCAAACCGATACCTGAGGTTCGTACTGCAACTACATGTCAACATGGACGAAACGCACCCAACTTATGCATGCGCGTGTGAGTGACCCCACTGTCTCCCATGCCAAATATCAACGGAATCGGAGTACGAACGGAAGTTGCATCAGGTCGGGAGACATTTTCTCTGTATTTTCACGGAGAAAATGATAGTAAAAGCATCGAGTGTCCAACCCACCAAAAAAATTTATGCGTACTTGTGTGGCACACTCTAGCGTGTGAAAAAATGATGACGTTTCATGACTTTGCGAAAGGGAACACCTACTGGATGCACGTCCCCCAAACCGGTACCTGAGG
>NC_057797.1:375755977-375756888 GCF_018294505.1 Triticum aestivum | reverse complement strand
AGTGGATGCCCGCCCCCCCAAACCGATACCTGAGGTTTGTACTGCAACTACGTGTCAACATGGACGAAACGCACTAAACTTTTGCATGCGCGTGTGAGTGACCCCACCATCTCCCACGCCAAATTTCAATGGAATCGGAGTACGAACGGAAGTTGCATCACGTCCGGAGACCTTTTCTCCATATTTTCACGGAGAAAATGATAGTAAGTGCATCGAGTGTCCAAACGCACCAAATTTTTTTATGCGTCCTTGTGTGCCACACTGTAGCATGTGAAAATAATGGTGACGTTTCATGACTTTGTGAAAGGGAACACATAGTGGATGCCCGTCCCACTAAACCAATTCCTGAGGTTTGTAGTGCAACTACATGTCAACACGGACGAAATGGACCCAACTTTTGCATGTGCATGTGAGTGACCCCCACCGTCTCCCACGCCAAATTTCAACGGAGTCGGAGTACGAACGGAAGTTGTGTCACAGCGGGAGACCTTTTCTCCGTATTTTCACGGAGAAAATGATGGTAGATGTATTGAGTGTCCAAACGCACCGAAATTTTGCATGCGTGCTTGTGTGGCACACTATAGCGTGTGAAAAAAATGGTGACGTTTCATGACTGTGAAAAGATACACCTAGTGGATGTCCATCCCCCCAAACCGATACCTGAGGTTTGTACTACAACTACATCTCAACATGGACGAAACGCACCCAACTTTTGCATGCTCATGTGAGTGACCCCCACCGTCTCCCACGCCAAATTTCAACGGAATCGGAGTACAAACGGAAGTTGTGTCAAGCCAGGAGACCTTTTCTCCATATTTTCACGGAGAAAATGATGGCAAATACATCGAGTGACATTTCATGACTGTGAAAACGAACACCTAGTGGATGCCCGTTCCCCCAAACCGATACAT
>NC_057797.1:375752603-375754207 GCF_018294505.1 Triticum aestivum | reverse complement strand
GCGTGTGAAAAAAATGGTGACGTTTCATGACTTTGTGAAAGGGAAGACCTAGTGGATGCCCGTCCCCCCGAATGGATACCTGAGGTTTGTACTACAAGTACATGTCAACAAGGACGAAACGCACCCAAATTTTGCATGCGCGTGTGAGTGACCCCCACCGTCTCCCACGCCAAATTTCAACAGAATCGGAGTATGAACGGATGCTGCGTCACATCGGGAAGGCCTTTTCTCCGTATTTTCATGGATAAAATGATAGTAAATGCATCGAGTGTCCAAACACACCGAAATTTTTCATGCGTGCTTGTGTGGCCCTCTGTAGCATGTGAAAAATGGTAATGTTTCATGACTTTGCGAAAGGAAACACCTATAAGATGCCCGTCCCCTCGAACCGATACCTGAGGTTTGTACTGCAACTACGTGTCAACATGGATGAAATGCACCCAGCTTTTGCATGCGCGTGTGAGTGACCCCACCGTGTCCCACGCCAAATTTCAATGGAATCGGAGTATGAACGGATGTTGCGTCACGTCGGGAGACCTTTTCTACGTATTTTCATCGAGAAAATGATAGTAAATACATCGAGTGTCCAAACGCACCAAAAAAAATTATGCGTGCTTGTGTGGCACACTATAGCGTGTGAAAAAATGTTGATGTTTCATGAGTGCGAAAAGGAACACCTAGTGGATGCCCGTCCCCCCAAACCGATACCTGAGGTTTGTACTGCAACTACATGTCAACATGGAAAAAACACACCCAACTTTTGCATGCGCGTGTGAGTGACCCCACCCGTCTCTCACCCCAAATTTCAATGGAATCGGAGTACGAACAGAAGTTGCATCACGTCGGGAGACATTTTCTCCGTATTTTCATGGAGAAAATGATAGTAAATGCGTCAAGTGTCCAAACGCATCGAAATTTTGCATGCGTGCTTGTGTTGCACACTGTAGCGTGTAAAATAATAGTGACGTTTCATGACTTTGAGAAAGGGTAGACCTAGTGGATGCCCGTCCCCCCGAAACGGATACCTGAGGTTTGTACTGCAACTACATGTCAACATGGACGAAACGCACCCAACTTTTGCATGCGCGTGTGATTGACCCCCACCGTCTCTCACCCAAATTTCAACGGAATCAGAGTACGAACAGAAGTTGCGTCACGTCGGCAGACATTTTCTCCCTATTTTCATGGAGAAAATGATAGTAAATGCATCGAGTGTCCAAACGCATCGAAATTTTGCATGCATGCTTGTGTTACACACTGTAGCGCATGCAAAAAATGGTGACGTTTCACGACTTTGCGAAAGGGAACACGAACTGGATGCCCGTCCCTCCAGACTGATACCTCAGGTTTGTACTGCAACTACATGTCAACATGGACGAAACGCACCCAACTTTTGCATGCGAGTGTGAGTGACCCCACCCGTCTTTGACCCCAAATTTCAACGGAATCGGAGTACGAACAGAAGTTGCATCACGTCGGTAGGCCTTTTCTCGGTATTTTCACGGAGAAAATGATAGTAAATGTGTCGAGTGTCCAAACACACTGAAATTTTGCATGTGTGCTTGTGTGGCACACTGTAGCGTGTGAAAAATGGTGACGTTTCA
>NC_057797.1:375726335-375751124 GCF_018294505.1 Triticum aestivum | reverse complement strand
CGTATTTTCACGAAGAAAATGACAGTAAATGCGTCAAGTGTCCAAACACACTGAAATTTTGCATGCGTGCTTGTGTGGCACACTGTAGCGTGTGAAAAAATGGTGACATTTCATGAGTTTGTGAAAGGAAACACCTAGTGGATGCCCGTCCCCCCAAACCGATACCTGAGGTTTGTACTGCAACTACATGTCAACATGGATGAAACCCACCTAGCTTTTGCATGCGCGTGTGAGTGACCCCACCGTGTCCCACGCCAAATTTCAATGGAATCGGAGTACGAACGGATGCTGCCTCATGTCGGGAGACCTTTTCTCCGTATTTTACGAAGAAAATGATAGTAAATGCATCGAGTGTCGAAACACACTATCGGTGTACAAAAAGAGGGGTACACTTTTTATACCCCTATAACTGTGCACGGGCAGTCTGAGCCACGGGCACCACCACACCAAGCAAGGCAAGGGAGGTGAGCCAGGGTAAGACCGAAGCTCAAGAGAACTACGACGCCAAGGCCAAGACCACGAAGAGCAAAGGGGAAGAAGCAGACTCCCCCGGCAAGATCCTTGCCGGGAGACAGTTCTAGCAGCCCCGGCAAGACCTTTGCCGCGGTGACTCGTCCCGCGCCTACGGAGCGAATCGCCCTTTAGTCCACTGCCCCCAAAGGGCAAGGATTTGGGAGACATCCCCGTGGCAGCATGCAGATCTTCGTGAAGACATTCAAGATCAGATACGCACTAAGGAGGCGACAACCCTTGGCGGGATCCCAGCCGAGGAAGACCACAAGGCCCCCGGCAAGCGCCTTGCCGGGGATGACAGCAGGCGCCTCGGCAAGACCCTTGCCGGGGCCCCGGAAAGGCCCTTACCGAGGACACCCGCATGGCCACCATCAGGCCCACACGGACTAAACCTCCACCGCCGTTCGCATGCAGCTGCTGACCCAACCAGCTGGGCAGGCACCTGCGTGGCGGCATACAGATCTTCATGAAGACCCACCGCTGCGCCACCTCAGCTGCCTGCCTACCTATGTGGCATCTCAGGCATCGCTGGCCAGGGCGCGTGTCGACACAAGAAGGAGCAGCGACGGACGAGACAGATCTCTCCCCCGTCCCCGATAAAGCAAGGACACCTAAGCAAGACACATTAAATGCGCCTTGTCATGTAATGCGAGGGATAACCTTGCATTACTGTTCCCTTTCCACCTGCTGTGTGCCACTGTGGCAACCCCTTTTTCAATAAAAGGAGGCCCGAGGCGACCAGGAGAAGGATTCGGCTTTTTGGAGCTCCTCACGCCCCATAGGTAGCTCAAGAACACAAATATACAATCCACCAAAGCAGGAGTAGGGTTTTACGCATCCTTGCGGCCCGAACCTGGATAAACGAACCGTGTGCTACCTGCTTGATCCGCTCTTCTCACGACCCCACGCCCCGCTAACCGTAGTAGGGATTCTCGTGATCCCATAGGTGTCGTTCCCACCGACATCTTTGGCACGCCAGGTAGGGGGCGCAGTTGTGAGAATCGGCTTTAGCAGTTAGTTCGGCGCTTCTTCATCATCATGGCGCCCAAGAAGAAGACGACGGTGGTGGTTGGCCAGTCAGAAGCCGGACAGCCCGTCCCGACGCGGGTGAGCAGCGGACCGGTCACAGGGAGGACCCGGGGCGCTGCTCGCGAACACCAACACCATCCCAGCAGTCGGAGTTTTGGAGGCGGCGATGTTTGTGCGCCTGGTAATGGGCCACACGTCGCCAAATCCAAAGGCGGAGCCAAGTCCTTCGGTGGTGGAGCGGGGCCTTCCAAGGTCATCGCCACCCCGCCCGAAGGCGACGCGAGGGCCTCCAAGACTCCCACGCCGGCGTCAACAGCGCGCTCCTCCCAGGAAGCACGCGACGAACGGCGTAATCACGCCAAAGATCCCGGGCGTCGCCGCGGGAATAGCCCCGAGCGCCACTCCCGGGACGTAGAAGACCTTCCCACTCGCCGAGGCGCTGGTGAAAATGGCATGCGACTGCGGGGTCATGATAGAGCTCCTTCTGACATGGTCAGAAGTCGAAGCGCGACGCGATCCGTGCAGGTTTTGCTGCCACCGACGCCAGCAGAGGCCCTGGCGCGCGCGCAGTTGCTCCTCGACTTTCCTCCCACTACGGGGAAACTCGACGATTGGAGAGCCACTATCCGAAGCCTTGTTGCGGTGGCCAACAAAGACGAACCAAGTCCGATGGGGCCCCCAGGATGACGCTTCGATGGAGTCCCACGGACCAATGGCGGAAAAGCTGGCGGCGCCGTGACCATGGTGCATTCACCTCTTCCCCATCCGGTACCGCGAACGCCGGCTCGTCGCGACGTCGCGGGCGACGCCATCTCCATAGCATCATCTAACCCGTGGACCCACTGTGACCAGCGCCAAGTTCTTCGGGAACGAGCCCATGAAGATGCTCGAACCACTATCGAGCGCCGGCGCGGGGCACGCCACCAGTCAGACAGCGCGAGCAGGGCCTGCTGTGAACCACCCGACCCCGGAGAGTCCTGGAGGCCTACCTTACGAGATAGGTTGTCCGGCTTTTACCCGTGAGCTGCGGCAGTTCCAGTCGCCCACTCACCGCACCTTCAAACCTGACGTTGGCGAAAAGTACAGCGGCAAGACTCACCCATCTGAGTTCCTTAGCATCTACACCATCGCGATGCAAGCCGCCGGAGCCCGCGACGATAAGGTGCTTGCGAATTACTTTCCATTGGCTCTTAAACCCAACGCCATGTCGTGGTTGATGCACTTGCCGGTAGACTCTATTTCCTCCTGGTCGGATTTGTGCCATGAGTTTGTGGGCGCCTTTACTGGGGGTCACCAAGCCCATGGCCAAGCAAGCGACCTACATGTCATTCCCCAGAAGGGAGGCGAGAGTCTGCGCAAGTATATACAGAGGTTCAGCTGGGTACAGTACAATATCCCTGATGTTCATCTTGCCGGCATCATCAGCATGTTCCATCAGAACGTGCGTAACCGCAAGATGCGCGAAGAACTGGCAATGAACAAGGGGAAAGATGTGGCAGAACTCTATGTTCTTGCTGACAAATGTGCCCGAGCTGAAGAGGGAAGGAAGTACCCCGGCGAAGATGTCGGCGTGGAAACCGACTCCTCAGATGAGGATATCGCCGCCCCGACGAAGAAAGGCCGGCGCCGCAACAGGAAGCGCAAAGGTAAAGCTGTGCTAGCCGTCGAGGGATCTGGTGACTCTGGCTCCGCCAAGAAAACCAAGGCAGATGACCCCGGCAAGGAAATTGCCAGATGTGTCGCCTGCCAGGCCTTGGCGGCTGCCGAGAAGCCAGGAAACTCCGACAAGCAATACTGCAAGATCCATCTCACCAAAGGCCATGATCTCCAGAACTACCGACAGGTTGAGCTCCTTGCTGAGAAGCAGAGGACTGAATATGAGAGGCGGGACAAGGAGAAAGGCCAGGACGGTGCTGAGGGGTCCGGCAAGAAGCGTGATGGCCAGGCGGGCCGTCGTGGCAAAGATAAACAGCAGGAGAGGCCCGCCCGGGGCGTGAAAAAAAGCCAGAAGATGATGATCACGAAGAGGACGATGAGTCTGGTGACCAAGGATTTCAGAAAGCTACAGAGGCCATGTGCATCGATGGCGGCGCCTCGCTGCATACCTCTCACCACCAACTTAAACAGTGGGTGTGTGAGATTACAGCGGCAAAACCGTCGTTTGATGCCCAAAGGCCGCTGAAGTGGTCTAGCACACCTATCATTTTTGACACTGAGGATCACCCTGATCGCACTACTGCAGTCGGGTGCTTGCCATTGTTGGTTTCATCAACAATACGCAGCCTCAAGGTGACAAAGATGCTAGTCGATGGCGGGGCCGGTCTGAACTTAATCTCGCCTACCGTGATCAAGAAATTGCAGATTCCTGATGAAGACCTCGAAGAGACGGGCACGTTTCAGGGGGTCAACCCGGGAAGAAGTCAACCAAAGGGAAAGGTCACGTTGCCCGTGACTTTTGCAAGTGATCTGAACTACAGGACAGAAAGGGTTGTGTTCGACGTTGCCAAGATCCCCTTGCCTTACAACGGGATCCTTGGCCGCCCAGCGCTGGCCAAGTTCATGGTGGCGTCACATTACGCCTACAACACCCTGAAGATGCCGGGGCCTGTGACGATCTTCACCGTCCCATCAGACAAGAAGGATGCGCTAATTTGCGCTGACCAACTCTACCAACAAGCAGTTGCAGCAGCCGCCACTGCTTAGGCACTTGCTCCTGCCGCTGGAGCCCCGGGAAGGCGAAAGAAGAAGACCGGTGAGACCTTAGGCACACACTCCGATAAGCGCACCTCTTCAGAGTGTAGCGCTCCCGTCGAGGACATGCTAGAGAGCTCCGCCGACAGAAACAAGAAGTCCAGGGCCACACCGCCGGGAACCAAGAAGGTTTCTGCCAAGGAGGACGACACGGGAGGAGCTTTTACCATAAGCTCCACCCTTGACGACAAATAGGAAGACGCGCTCGTCACCTTCCTGCGGGCGAATGTCGATGTGTTTGCATGGCAAGCATCCGACATCCCCGGTGTTCCCAGGGAGGTGATTGAGCACCACCTTGTTGTCTGTCCTCATGCGCGGCCCGTCAAGCAGAAGGTCAGAAAGCAAGCTTTGGAACGGCAAGAGTTACTTACAGAGGAGATCCGGAAACTGGAAGCAGCGGGTTTGGTAAGAGGAGTGCTCCATCCAACGTGGTTAGCCAATCCGGTGGTAGTGCGCAAGGCAAATGGGAAGTGGAGGCTGTGTATTGATTACACAGATATTAATAAGGCTTGTCCCAAAGACCCCTTCCCGTTGCCGCGCAACGACCAGATTGTTGACTCCACAGCTGGGTGTGATCTGTTGTCATTCCTCGATGCCTACTCCGGCTACCACCAGATCTTCATGACAAGGGAAGATGAAGAGAAAACAGCATTCATCACCCCATGTGGTACGTATTGCTTTATACGGATGCCTTTCGGGTTGAAGAGTGCTGGTTCAACGTTTGCAAGGGCGGTCCAGATTGGTTTGGAACCCCAGCTCCATAGAAATATGGAAGCTTATATGGATGATATAGTGGTCAAAACCAAGGACAGGGAAACCCTAATATCAGATTTACAAGAAACATTTGCAAACCTACGCAAGATCAATCTCAAGCTGAACCCTGAGAAGTGCGTCTTCGGCGTCCCGTCTGGCAAGCTTCTCGGGTTCTTTGTGTCACAGCATGGGATAGAGGCCAATCTGGACAAGATCAAAGCTATAGAGCAGATTGAAGCGCCCAAGCGAGTCAAGGATGTGCGTCGGCTTGCTGGTTGTGTTGCCGCCATGAGCAGGTTCATTTCCAAGTCCGCCGAGCGCGCCCTTCCCTTTTTCAAGATTTTGAAAAAGGCAGGCCCGATGGAGTGGACGTCAGAAGCCGAAGCAGCATTGCAAGATTTGAAGAGGTACCTCTCCTCCGCGCCAATACTAGTTGTGCCTAGGCCACAGGAACCGTTGCTGCTGTACCTGGCGGCAACGAACCAGGTGGTCAGCGCCGCACTAGTGGCGTAGAGAGAAATTGATGATGAGGTAATAGCAGCGACGGAGCCCGATGCCACCGATGCCAAGACGACGCAGCCAGTTGGATTGCCGCCAAGGAAGAAGATGATGTAGCACCCGGTCTACTTTGTTAGCTCCCTTCTGCAGGGGGCTAGATCAAGGTACTCCGGTGTGCAGAAACTGCTCTTCGGCCTTCTTATGGCCTCGAGGAAGCTGCGTCACTACTTCCAGGCGCACGAAATCACTGTCGTCACTCGCCTCCCTCTGCAACGGATATTGCACAATCCAGACGCAACGGAAAGGATCATAGAGTGGGCACTGGAACTGTCCAGCTTTGGCCTCAAGTTTCAGAGTACCTCGACGATTCAAAGCCGAGTCCTGGCGGAGTTCATCGCAGAATGGACCGCGACGCCTGACGAAGAAACCCAAGAGACTGCTCTCCCCGGCAAGGAGGCAAGTTGCGACTGGATCATGTACTTTGATGGAGCTTTCTCCTTAAAGGGCGCCGGGGCTGGCGTACTGCTTGTCGCGCCCACCAGAGAGCACCTCAAGTACGTGATCCAGATGCACTTCCCCAGGGAGGTGTCGACAAACAATACGACTGAGTACGAAGGGCTGCTTGCCGGTCTTAGGATGTCACATCCCTAGCTTATGGTAATGCTCTAGGCTAGCTTCATGTGTGCATCATGTTTAAATTCTGAAAATTTGAACTGAGGGAATTATTGGAAGCCTCAAAACCCTAAATAAAAGAGGGGCAAAAACCCTAGAAATCTTATTCATTGCTCCAAATGGCTCTTCTTAAATGTTTGATAATTTTTGGTAAGGGTTCTGGTCCCAACCAGAATATTGAACATTTTTAAGGATTTATTTTTGGGACTTTGAATTTAAATCATAGCTATTTGAATTGGACTTATATCTACTGTTAAATAAATATAGGTCCAATAATTCTGAAAATATTTTTGTGGAGCATTGTTTTAATTCTTTTAGCTCCTAAAAATATTGTCAGAAGCAAAATAAATTGAATTGGTTTCGAAACCAAATTCAAAACAAACCTGCAAAATAGAAAAAAATAAAACAGAACAGTAAATAAGAAAAAAAAAGAGAGAGAGAAGCCCACTTACCTGCAGCCCCACCTAGCGCCCCATCTGGCCCAGCACCCGTGCAGCCCAGCCGGCCCAGCTCCTCCCGCGGCCCAGCCCTCCTGGCCCCCTCCTCCTGTCTTCTTCCCGTGCCAGCGCACGAAGCAGCTGCGTGCTGGACGCACGCGCGCCGACGCCGGCCACCTCCTGCTTCGCCGTGGCAGCCTCCCCGACCCCCTCGCGACGCCACGAAGACGGCCTCGACCCCCCTCGATCGTCTCTCTCTCTCTGGACCCCCTCCTCCTCCTCTGTTCTCCCTCCCTCTCGTCACCGAACGCACCTGGGAGCGCCGCTCGCCGTAGCCATGACCACGGCCACCCCCTCCCCTCTCCGACGTGCTCCCGAGCTCCTGCACCTCGTCGCCAACCCCCTCACCGAGCCACGTGACCGGAAGGGCCCCGAATAGCCGCCATCGTCATCATCTCCGAGCTTCGGCCCCGGTGCCGTCTCCGTCGAATTCGGCCACTCCGGCGCGCCCTCGAGCCCACTGACCCTCCCTACAGCTCCGCGGTGAGCCTCCGTGCAGAACCCCTCTCTCTCCCCTCGCATTTGCGAGCTCTAGGCCATAGCCCGTCACGGCTGAACTCCGGCCGCCGCTGACCATGTCGCCGCCGTGGCCTGAGCTCGAACGGGTCGCGCCCGTGCATCTCACCGAGCTTGTGGTGACTCCAGGAGGCTGCGCAATGCTTTACCTCACTCGCCCGTGCTCCACAACGCCGTTTTCGCCGAGGCCCGAACTCCGGCGCCGCCTCGGGCTCCATTCCGGCGAACCCCGGCCACCCCCGCACCTTCCGTTGGCCCCCCTAGATGCGCACGGGCACGGGCTACCTTCTGGTGCCCTTCGCGCGTCCAGCCGCCGCCCGTAGCGCAACCCCGGTGAACTTCCGCCGCGTTTCGGGTCGTCGCCGGCGACACTCCGGCGACTGCCGACGTGGCACGCCTAATTAGCACTAATGACGCCTAAACACCCCCCCACAGCCACTGACAGTGGGCCCCGTAGTGGGTCAAAGCCCGGGTCAACGCGGGATTAGCCCCTGTGTCACTGACCAGTGGACCCCACTGGTCAGGTTTGACCTGGTCGACGCCTTTGACCTGCTGACGTCATCATGACGTCAGGCTGATGCAGTAATTGTTTTCTGGAGTTTTAAATAAATCAGAAATGATTTATTAAATTCAGAAAATGCCTAAACTTCAATAAATCATAGAAAATTAACCGTAACTCCAAATTAAATAAATTATATATGAAAAATTATCAGAAAAATTCAAGGAATCCATCTGTACCATTTGCATGCATGTTAGAACAACTTATCACTACTGTTTAGGGCAAATGAAGTAAATGGCATTTGAATAATCACATATGGAGTTTGAATTTGAATCTTGTATTCAAACCAACTTCATTTAATCTGTTGCTAGTTGCATTAGCCCAAAACACATTCATATTGCCATGTCATAGCATGCATCATATTGTGCATTGCATTGATCGTGTCTTTTCTGTATTTGCCGGTATTTGTCCCCTCTCGATAGACGTGTACCGATGATGCGATCGTTGACACTGATGAAGACTCAATGCTATCTTCAGAAGTGCCAGGCAAGCAAAACCCCCTTGTTCATTCCGATAAAATCCCACTCTCTCGCTCCTGCTCTCTTTTACTGCATTAGGACAACAACGACATATTTGATACTTGCTGCGGTAGCTGAACCCTTTATCCTTTGCATGACCTGTCATTGCCACAGTAAATAGATGAAACCCACTAGCATGAGTAGGAGTTGTTTGAGCCCTGATGTGCCTACTCATTCATGTTTGTTCGTCATGCCTGCTACTGCTTAGAGTTGAGTCAGGTCTGTTTCATCGGGGATGAATCAGAGGCGTGTGAACATGTCCTACTGTGTGTGAGCTAAGTGTGTGAACACGATTTGGTAAAGGTAGCGGTGAGAGGCCATGTAGGAGTACATGGTGGGTTGTCTCATTGCAGCCGTCCTTAGGAACTGAGTTCTGTGTTTGTGATCCATGAACAGCTACTACCACACATTGGGTTCCGGTAACTCGACCCCTCTCGACTTATTAATCAACATGATCTCTGTCCAGGAGTTGCAACTAGTTTCTGGTGTTTGTAGGTAGTGTTAGTAGTCTACCAAGTGGCACCCGGTACAGGTGGGCTTGGGACAGACTAGGCACAGTGGCACGGTGTACCAAGTGGCACCCGGATGGTGGGCTTGGGAACCCTGCACACATCGTTTGGGGCCGTAAGCGACACCCCGGCCGGATCTCCTTGCGGATGGAACCTGAATAGGCGATAAACCTGGACTAGAGACTTGTTCGGTTAGTCAGGTCGTGGCCGACTCCCTCGCCCGGCTTCCGCTTGAAGGTTGCCGAGGTACATGACGTGTACAGGGCGGTAAGTGGCGGGAGCGTGTGTGAAGAAGTACACCCCTGCAGGGTTATCATTATCTATTCGAATAGCCGGATTCCTCGGATATGGAAACTTGGACCCCTTGCATAGTTCATAGACAAGTGAAAGTGGATACTCTAAAATACGCAAGATAAGCGTGAGTGCTATGGATGGCGTTCTCGTAGGGAGACGGGAGCGGATCCATAGTGGTGTATTGGTTGGTGAATATGTGGACTCGTGTGCGCCACTTCAAAAGAGTTACTTGCAGTCGTAGTTCAGGATAGCCACCGAGTCAAAGCTGGCTTGCTGCAGTCAAACTCCACCATCCCCTTTGTTGATAATGATGCATATGTAGTTAGTTCTGATGTAAGTCTTGCTGAGTACATTTGTACTCACGTTTGCCTATTTTATGTTTTGCAGAGAGACTTCAGTCTCACTAGTAGTTCCGCTTGGACTTCGACGTTTAGCTTGATACCTCAGCTACGATCTTGTGCCCTCGGCAGGATCTGATAGATAGTCAGGCTTCTCAGCCTTTTTCATTTATAGATGTCTGTACTCAGACATGATAGCTTCCGCTTGTGCTTTGACTTGTATGTTCTGATTGTTGGGTCATGAGACCCCTGTTTGTAATATCTCGCTCCTTGGAGCCTATTGATTAAAATATTTGAGTCGTAGAGTCATGTTGTGATGCCATGTTGTAGTTGCACATATCGAGCATATTGTGTGTATGTTATTGAAATGCTTGGTATGTGTGGGATCTGACCATCTAGTTGTTTATCTTTAGTAGCCTCTCTTACCGGGAAATGTCTCCTAGTGTTTCCACTGAGCCATGGTAGCTTGCTACTGCTCCGGAACACTTAGGCTGGCCGGCATGTGACCTTCTTCGTTCCTGTGTCTGTCCCTTCGGGGAAATGTCACGCTTTGAGTACCGGAGTCCTGTTAGCCTGCTACAGCCCGGTTTACCAGAGTCCTGCTAGCCCAGTGCTACAGCTCGGACCCACTTGCTGATGACCGACACGTTCGAAGCTGGGTCATGGATGCCTGTCCCTGTAAGTCTGTGCCACTTTGGGTTTACGACTAGTCATGTCAGCCCGGGCTCCTTATCATATGGATGCTAGCGACACTATCATATACGTGAGCCAAAAGGCGCAAACGGTCCCGGGCAAAGGTAAGGCGACACCCGTGGGGATACCGTGCGTGAGGCCGCAAAGTGATATGAGGTGTTACCGGCTAGATCGATGTGACATCGAGTCGGGGTCCTGACAGCGTTGGTATCAGAGCTTGACTGCCTGTAGGATTACCAAGCCAAACTGGTCGAAGTTGAGTCTAGAAATTCTTTAGTTATATAAGGGAATTGATTGTGGGATGGAACATAAGGCTCTTTTTACTCCTTATACCTCATGGCCTTCTGATCTGAGTCATCATCCTCTCTTCTACGGGGATTAAGAACTAGGCTATCTCTTCTTTCTATCAGGATCACGTGTTACTAATCCGTAGACTTATAGATTGCTGGATTAAGCCTCAGTTCAGTTCCTACTATTTCTGTATGTTAACTGTTGATCTCGAAACCTTGATATTGTGCTTCTGAGTGGTTATGCCACCCTTTTGTGAATGTCTCAAATCTTTTGAGCATTTACAGCCGTTATGCTGTCCGAGTTATTCCAGGTTTCTAAATAGTCTGATGCATTTGCAAAATCCTTTTCCTCTGGTTTCGATGCTCCTTTATGCCAGCTCAATCACACTAATTGTTGAGTTGAGGTATTCTATTGCCTTGACATTATGTTGGAGATATTATTATGACCCTAGGTGTCTTAGGGGATCATCTAGTAATTTAGCCATGATTTGTGTTCCCAGTGTGATGATTCTGGCCATCATTCTCGAAAGCATCCCGTGATGCTACTTAGTAATAGGTATTCTGTTCCTGGGTTCTTGAACCCGAGATTCACTTTACCGTAATTGCTAGTGCCTTTAGGATATTAGTAACATTTGCGATAGTTCTTGAAGTCCGTGGTATATTCTTCTTCCAAATACCATGAACTACTTATGGCAGAAGTTCCTCGTTGAACTGAAATATCACAACAGGATTATTCTTGATGAGTTCTCCATTATATGTTATGGCTCTGCCAGTTCTACTTTTCTGCATGGGTTATCCGGAAGAATTATGTTGAACTTTGTTCGGCATACCAACCCATGTATCCACAACCCAGAAAGTTATATGTTCTTTTGAGTTGTCCCTCTTTAGTTGTTTTCTGGCCCTCGTCTATCAATTGATAGTCAAGAGTATGCGTGCATTCGTTCGTCGATGCCTATTACCCTTGTGGTCCGCCAAGCCATTCTATTTCAGAATGAATAGGAGAAACAAACTCCAGTACCTCATCCATATTTAGGATTGGGTCAAAGTAGTTGTGTTCCACAGATCAAGTCACAATCCAGCTTCTGGTCTGCTCTACCCTGAAGTATTACCTTCTTTATGACAGGAATTTCATGAGAATTGCACCACCTTTTGTGAATTCTTGACATAGTGATACTTCTCGCCATCCTTTTTCATTCCTCGGTTCCGTGTTGATGCAACCGGAATACCGACAAATGAATTGTGATGTGTGAAATCAATACTCCTAGCAACCTCGTTGCTTGGTAGTTAAAGGATAATAATTTTATTCTTAGTATGTTGGTTATTGAATCACCATTCTAAGATTGATCGTGCTACCTAGTCCTTATTTCCTAGTGCACCCTTCGATTGATGAGCTAGGATCTTGTCAAGTCCTCGCTCATTTGATCATATCATCTTGCCCTGAAAAGCAAGATTGTTCTCGAGCTTAGTAACATATCGGTGGATCGTGATTTCCGAAGGTCTTCTCGGAAGTATTACCAGGTTGTCACCTGACCGCTATGTTGAGCTCGTGATCAAGTTGGTTTCTTGTGAACCACCTTCTCTCCAAGAATCGGTGTTAGATATCCCTGAGCTAGTTGGTTAAGCTAAACGACAACTTGGAGGGTTGGAAGATAAAAGCTTGCCTGACTTAGTTCGTTCCAAAGGGATATTCTTGTGTAGTGTGTGTTGAAGAAAGATGATATCTTCATCGATTGTTCCCTGTGATCAGTTGTTGGACCTATTGTCTTATCAATCCTTTGATTTGAGTGTGGGCTATCATCAAATCAAATCAGTACCAACGATGTTCGTAATGTTGTCTTACTCGTGGTTGATCCCTCGAGCATACACCATTATATCTTTTGGGGCTGACCAATGCTATCACCGTGTTCACACGATGGTGGAAGTCCAGTGATATGGAAATTCCGATGAGTTGTTGTTGAGCCCATTGACAACATTCTTATCTCCTCCATGATGTTGTTGAACATTAAGTTAGTGTTGGAAACTTTTGAAAGCATTTTCTTCATGCCCCGTTCATGAAGTATATGTTTGGATAAAAGAAGTGACTTCCTTTGATTCACGTGCATTTGATGTAAGTTGCCGACGTGAATTCGAGAAAGTTTGTTCTTGCTCCTCTGGAATCATCCCAAGTCGGTCATGCACGTGCGAAGAATTCTGTGGTCTGTTAGACTGATCATCTTCATTCCATATGCATATCCTAGCACACCAAGCCACTGATTGACTTGTTCAAGGAAAAGAAGTCTGTGCTTGGGATCTAATCCATGGACTTGCGTAAAGACTTCGATATCCTCGATGATGGCTCCCAACCAGAACTCGGTAGTGTTTTATTGTAAGATTACCATGTGGACATGCTTGTCTGGGACAACGTGTTCACATGTTTGTAGCAGAACCAGCTCATGTTTTGGAGCTTGCTATCGTAGTTCATTTCCCGAGAATCTCGCAACGTCATCTCGTCGATTTGTGTTGCAAACTTTCATTTTTCTTCCTAGACTCGATGAGTCTGGAATGTCCTGACACCAACCAAATCTGAGTCTCAGGCAGATATGATGATTGGAATATTTCCCAAGAACTATAATATTGGTCCCTCGATAACCGGTAAAGTGGATGTCGTGGCCAACACACCCAGCCGGAAGACCTATTATTGTAGTATCTTGTTTGAAGTAGTTGGCCACCTCCCCATAAGGATTTCGTAGGATTTACCTCCGTAACTGTTCCTTGTGGATTCTATTGTTCCCGAAGTCCGACCTTTTACTTGATGCTTTAGATTTCAAACCGTATCTATGAATGGGATACACTAGCACATCAAGGAGAACATTAGAAGCGGAGTGCTAAATGTCTCTCGGTCGATCATCCAGATTTTGTTCCTTGGCTTCGCTAAGGTGTAATCTGAGAAGGTGTTATCTTCCTTTGCATCTGCATCATCCATCATCATTCATCGCGGTAGCAAGTTGTGTTGCCAGGATCCTTGACACGGATGTTGGTAAAACCTTGATGAATATGGAAATGCTCAAGTTCTTGAGAGCACGCACAAGCGCTACGTCTTATCATCGGCACTAGCTGGGATTGCCCCAGATTTCTTCGGTTATGCTATAACCACTCCAACAGTGAATTCACTCTCTATTGTTGGGTTCTTCCCCAGTTACCAGAATCGTTCCCAGCATTTGCATTTTGTTCCCAGCTTGCACCACCAATGTTCCTTCCATTTCCGGTGATAAGTAAATTCATCCATTGCGTTGTCTTCAACAAGGTAATCCACATCATCCAAGTCCGAGTATGCCATTCTACTGACCCCCTCCAAACGATCGCTCGAGAATTGCCTTAGGCTGGTTTAAAGAGTTTCAATGATCTTTGAATCAAAAGTAATTCTTTTTGCCACTTAAGGGGATATCTCTACGAGTCACCTTCCCTAAGGTGTATCGTTATGGTATCATGGCAACTCAACTCCTCTCTACGTTGACAATCGTTTGCCACCTTCTTAGGTGTGGAATTGTTGTCCACCTAGTGAACCTTCGTCATCCGTTTCTTTCCACCTCTCTTGATGTGTATCTCGTGTCTCAACCCGAGAGAGGGTCCTATGTCTCATTCCGTGAGTTGTTCGATCTTCAAGAAGATCGACCCTTCTAGAGTCTCCTTCTTCCCTCCATGTCATGTTGGCAGGATTTCTCAAAACAAGACATCAAGACAATGATGGTGAATGAATCAACGTTCAACTGAAGTGCACCCTGGATCGTGAAGATTGTACTAGTTTGCGTTTCCCCTTCATCCTACCCTACGCTTGAATCTCGAGACGAGATTCTTGTTTAGTGGGGGTGAGTTGTCACATCCCTAGCTTATGGTAATGCTCTAGGCTAGCTTCATGTGTGCATCATGTTTAAATTCTGAAAATTTGAACTGAGGGAATTATTGGAAGCCTCAAAACCCTAAATAAAAGAGGGGCAAAAACCCTAGAAATCTTATTCATTGCTCCAAATGGCTCTTCTTAAATGTTTGATAATTTTTGGTAAGGGTTCTGGTCCCAACCAGAATATTGAACATTTTTAAGGATTTATTTTTGGGACTTTGAATTTAAATCATAGCTATTTGAATTGGACTTATATCTACTGTTAAATAAATATAGGTCCAATAATTCTGAAAATATTTTTGTGGAGCATTGTTTTAATTCTTTTAGCTCCTAAAAATATTGTCAGAAGCAAAATAAATTGAATTGGTTTCAAAACCAAATTCAAAACAAACCTGCAAAATAGAAAAAAATAAAACAGAACAGTAAATAAGAAAAAAAAAGAGAGAGAGAAGCCCACTTACCTGCAGCCCCACCTAGCGCCCCATCTGGCCCAGCACCCGTGCAGCCCAGCCGGCCCAGCTCCTCCCGCGGCCCAGCCCACCTGGCCCCCTCCTCCTGTCTTCTTCCCGTGCCAGCGCACGAAGCAGCTGCGTGCTGGACGCACGCGCGCCGACGCCGGCCACCTCCTGCTTCGCCGTGGCAGCCTCCCCGACCCCCTCGCGACGCCACGAAGACGGCCTCGACCCCCCTCGATCGTCTCTCTCTCTCTGGACCCCCTCCTCCTCCTCTGTTCTCCCTCCCTCTCGTCACCGAACGCACCTGGGAGCGCCGCTCGCCGTAGCCATGACCACGGCCACCCCCTCCCCTCTCCGACGTGCTCCCGAGCTCCTGCACCTCGTCGCCAACCCCCTCACCGAGCCACGTGACCGGAAGGGCCCCGAATAGCCGCCATCGTCATCATCTCCGAGCTTCGGCCCCGGTGCCGTCTCCGTCGAATTCGGCCACTCCGGCGCGCCCCCGAGCCCACTGACCCTCCCTACAGCTCCGCGGTGAGCCTCCGTGCAGAACCCCTCTCTCTCCCCTCGCGTTTGCGAGCTCTAGGCCATAGCCCGTCACGGCTGAACTCCGGTCGCCGCTGACCATGTCGCCGCCGTGGCTTGAGCTCGAACGGGTCGCGCCCGTGCATCTCACCGAGCTCGTGGTGACTCCAGGAGGCTGCGCAATGCTTTACCTCACTCGCCCGTGCTCCACAACGCCGTTTTCGCCGAGGCCCGAACTCCGGCGCCGCCTCGGGCTCCATTCCGGCAAACCCCGGCCACCCCCGCACCTTCCGTTGGCCCCCCTAGATGCGCACGGGCATGGGCTACCTTCTGGTGCCCTTCGCGCGTCCAGCCGCCGCCCGTAGCGCAACCCCGGTGAACTTCCGCCGCGTTTCGGGTCGTCGCCGGCGACACTCCGGCGACTGCCGACGTGGCACGCCTAATTAGCACTAATGACGCCTAAACACCCCCCCACAGCCACTGACAGTGGGCCCCGTAGTGGGTCAAAGCCCGGGTCAACGCGGGATTAGCCCCTGTGTCACTGACCAGTGGACCCCACTGGTCAGGTTTGACCTGGTCGACGCCTTTGACCTGCTGACGTCATCATGACGTCAGGCTGATGCAGTAATTGTTTTCTGGAGTTTTAAATAAATCAGAAATGATTTATTAAATTCAGAAAATGCCTAAACTTCAATAAATCATAGAAAATTAACCGTAACTCCAAATTAAATAAATTATATATAAAAAATTATCAGAAAAATTCAAGGAATCCATCTGTACCATTTTCATGCATGTTAGAACAACTTATCACTACTGTTTAGGGCAAATGAAGTAAATGGCATTTGAATAATCACATATGGAGTTTGAATTTGAATCTTGTATTCAAACCAACTTCATTTAATCTGTTGCTAGTTGCATTAGCCCAAAACACATTCATATTGCCATGTCATAGCATGCATCATATTGTGCATTGCATTGATCGTGTCTTTTCTGTATTTGCCGGTATTTGTCCCCTCTCGATAGACGTGTACCGATGATGCGATCGTTGACACTGATGAAGACTCAATGCTATCTTCAGAAGTGCCAGGCAAGCAAAACCCCCTTGTTCATTCCGATAAAATCCCACTCTCTCGCTCCTGCTCTCTTTTACTGCATTAGGACAACAACGACATATTTGATACTTGCTGCGGTAGCTGAACCCTTTATCCTTTGCATGACCTGTCATTGCCACAGTAAATAGATGAAACCCACTAGCATGAGTAGGAGTTGTTTGAGCCCTGATGTGCCTACTCATTCATGTTTGTTCGTCATGCCTGCTACTGCTTAGAGTTGAGTCAGGTCTGTTTCATCGGGGATGAATCAGAGGCGTGTGAACATGTCCTACTGTGTGTGAGCTAAGTGTGTGAACACGATTTGGTAAAGGTAGCGGTGAGAGGCCATGTAGGAGTACATGGTGGGTTGTCTCATTGCAGCCGTCCTTAGGAACTGAGTTCTGTGTTTGTGATCCATGAACAGCTACTACCACACATTGGGTTCCGGTAACTCGACCCCTCTCGACTTATTAATCAACATGATCTCTGTCCAGGAGTTGCAACTAGTTTCTGGTGTTTGTAGGTAGTGTTAGTAGTCTACCAAGTGGCACCCGGTACAGGTGGGCTTGGGACAGACTAGGCACAGTGGCACGGTGTACCAAGTGGCACCCGGATGGTGGGCTTGGGAACCCTGCACACATCGTTTGGGGCCGTAAGCGACACCCCGGCCGGATCTCCTTGCGGATGGAACCTGAATAGGCGATAAACCTGGACTAGAGACTTGTTCGGTTAGTCAGGTCGTGGCCGACTCCCTCGCCCGGCTTCTGCTTGAAGGTTGCCGAGGTACATGACGTGTACAGTGCGGTAAGTGGCGGGAGCGTGTGTGAAGAAGTACACCCCTGCAGGGTTATCATTATCTATTCGAATAGCCGGATTCCTCGGATATGGAAACTTGGACCCCTTGCATAGTTCATATACAAGTGAAAGTGGATACTCTAAAATACGCAAGATAAGCGTGAGTGCTATGGATGGCGTTCTCGTAGGGAGACGGGAGCGGATCCATAGTGGTGTATTGGTTGGTGAATATGTGGACTCGTGTGCGCCACTTCAAAAGAGTTACTTGTAGTCGTAGTTCAGGATAGCCACCGAGTCAAAGCTGGCTTGCTGCAGTCAAACTCCACCATCCCCTTTGTTGATAATGATGCATATGTAGTTAGTTCTGATGTAAGTCTTGCTGAGTACATTTGTACTCACGTTTGCCTATTTTATGTTTTGCAGAGAGACTTCAGTCTCACTAGTAGTTCCGCTTGGACTTCGACGTTTAGCTTGATACCTCAGCTACGATCTTGTGCCCTCGGCAGGATCTGATAGATAGTCAGGCTTCTCAGCCTTTTTCATTTATAGATGTCTATACTCAGACATGATAGCTTCCGCTTGTGCTTTGACTTGTATGTTCTGATTGTTGGGTCATGAGACCCCTGTTTGTAATATCTCGCTCCTTGGAGCCTATTGATTAAAATATTTGAGTCGTAGAGTCATGTTGTGATGCCATGTTGTAGTTGCACATATCGAGCATATTGTGTGTATGTTATTGAAATGCTTGGTATGTGTGGGATCTGACCATCTAGTTGTTTATCTTTAGTAGCCTCTCTTACCAGGAAATGTCTCCTAGTGTTTCCACTGAGCCATGGTAGCTTGCTACTGCTCTGGAACACTTAGGCTGGCCGGCATGTGTCCTTCTTCGTTCCTGTGTCTGTCCCTTCGGGGAAATGTCACGCTTTGAGTACCGGAGTCCTGTTAGCCCGCTACAGCCCGGTTTACCGGAGTCCTGCTAGCCCAGTGCTACAGCCCGGACCCACTTGCTGATGACCGACACGTTCGAAGCTGGGTCATGGATGCCTGTCCCTGTAAGTCTGTGCCACTTTGGGTTTACGACTAGTCATGTCAGCCCGGGCTCCTTATCATATGGATGCTAGCGACACTATCATATACGTGAGCCAAAAGGCGCAAACGGTCCCGGGCAAAGGTAAGGCGACACCCGTGGGGATACCGTGCGTGAGGCCGCAAAGTGATATGAGGTGTTACCGGCTAGATCGATGTGACATCGAGTCGGGGTCCTGACATAGGATCGCGGCGGACCTTGGAATCAAGAAACTCGTCGTCAGAGGCGACTCGCAACTTGTCGTCAAGCAAGTCAACAAGGATTAACAGAGCCCGTTGATAAAGGCCTACATCGATGAAGTGAGAAAGCTGGAAGAGCGTTTTGACGGTATACAGGCAGAATACTTTCCCCGAGCGGAGAACGACATCGTCGATTACCTGTCAAAGCGCGCTGCCCTCAAGCTACATGTGGAACCAGGTACCTTTGTGCTTCAGCTAACTCAACCATCCGTTGATCCATCAACAGAGCAAAACAAGAGGAGGAAATCAGGGCCCGGCAAGTACTTTCCCGCTGAGCTCCCCGGAGCTGCCGGCAAGGATGTTGCCGAAGATACTGAGCCCGCCACGGGACGGCTAGCTCCGGCGGAGCATCAAGCTCTTGCCGTCGAGACAGTCGCTCCTGTAGCGGAGGAAACGCCTTTAGTCCTCGCCGTCGAGCCCCGGGCTCTAGCATGGGCATATCATACCATCCGATTCCTCCAAACAGGGGAACTTCCTGAGGAGCTGGAAGAAGCGGAAAAAGTAGACCATCGCTCTACTATGTACCAGTTTGTCGATGACGTCCTGTACAGTAAGAGGCCGAACGACGTGAAATTGAAGTGTATCCCTCGTGAGGAAGGACTGGGGCTGTTGGCGGAGATACATGGAGGCATATGTGGATCCCACATCGGGTCAAGGGCCATTGCCGGCAAAGCGTTTCGGCAAGGCTTCTTCTGGCCCACCACCCTCCAGGATGCGACGACACTAGTCACCAGGTGTGAAGTGTGTGAGTTCCATTCAAAGAAGCTTCATCAGCCAGCTCAAGCCCTTCAAACCATTCCTCTCTCCTGGCCCTTCTCGGTCTGGGGGCTCGACATACTGGGCCCTTTCCCCCGTGCTGTCGGGGGCTTTGGGTACTTGTACGTAACAATTGACAAGTTCACAAAGTGGCCAGATGTGGAAGCAGTGAGGAAGGTCACAGCTCAGTCAGCCGTAAAATTCTTCAAGGGACTAGTGTGCTGTTTTGGTGTACCCAACAGGGTTATCACCGACAACGGTACACAGTTCACAAGCCGCACCTTCATGCAATATACCCAAGACCTCGACAACAAAGTCTGTTTCGCTTTTGTTGCTCACCCACGAAGCAATGATCAAGCTGAGAGGGAAAACGCAGAAGTACTGCGAGGCTTAAGGACAAAGACCTTTGACAGGCTGCACAAGAGTGGAAGGCGCTGGATTGATGAATTGTCGGCGGTTCTTTGGTCAATCAGAACGACACCAAATCAAGCCACCGGCCAGACACCCTTTGCCCTGGTATACGGGGCAGAAGCAGTTCTCCCCACTGAACTCATATACGGGTCACCTCGAGTACTCGCTTATGACGATCTTGAGCAAGAGAAATTGCGGCAAGATGATGCAACGCTCCTTGAGGAAGATCGTCTTCGGGCGGCTATGAGAGCAGCGCGCTACCAGCAAGCCTTGTGCCACTACCATAGCCTCAAGGTTCATGCCCGAAGCTTTGAGGAAGGCGACCTTGTTCTTCGGCGCGTTCAATCGGCCAAGAATTCCAAAAAGTTGACGCCGAAGTGGGAAGGCCCTTATCGGGTAATACGAGTCACCAGGCCTGGCGCAGCCTGCCTGGAGACCGAAGATGCCGTTCCGGCGAGTAACTCCTGGAACATTGAGCATCTTCGCAGGTTTTACCCGTGAGGCGCGGCTTGTCGGGCCCCCCAGCAAGCCACCTTTTGTACAAGCCTTGCCGATGATGCATGTAACCCTTTGTACAAAGCCAGGCGCAGACCCTGAGCATAAGTAAATGAAGCACTGGCACCCTAAGTTATAGCATGCATGCTAGGTCGAGTCTCATCCTTGGCTAGGGTTGATAGTGCTTAGCGGCGACTAACCCCTAGCCTAGAGGTCGTGTGTGCGTCTCTTTGTCTTTCTTTTGTCTCTGTTGGTTCACAAGACACACAGATATCTGTGTCGAACCGCTTGGGGAGGAAAAAAAGAGGAACAGACCAGCATCTAGCCCCCGACAAGCCAGTATTGCCGGGGGCTGCAAGAGCAAAGATTCACCCACGGCGAACCAGGGTTGCCGGGGACTGCAGCTTCAGATAAGTTCTTCATCCCTTATCATGCATTCCATTATGGACTGAGGTATGTGAAACCTCGTTTTTACCTAAGCTACCATGCTCCCCTAACTCTAGGCCCTAGGGCTCGTTCCTGGGGCCAAGTTGGGTCATAGTCGCGGCAGCGAAAGGATGAAACAAGGAGCCTGAACCCGCCTCGTCCCTACCTCCGCCAAAGGCATGAGGAAGGTTGAGCGAAGTGGGGAGACGGCAAGGCCTGCTACCGGGCAAGGAAATGTTTATCTTAAAGATATCAAGGATTTATTCCCTGCCGTGGGTTTCACCCACAAACAAATGACCCGGCAAGCATCCCTTTTTCATTAAAAACATTCCACTCAAGTACAGTCCATAGGGAATGAAAAACATGAATGATGGGATTACAAGTTTTAAATTCAACAAAGGCCCGAAGGCTTACAAACTAAAAAGAGATAAGGTGCCCGTAATCCCTTTCTTGTCCCTCTCCTAAGGAGGCAGGTCAAGGAGGCGAAAAGGACAAAAGGAGCGCCTAGGCGAGCTACGGGTGGCAGAAGACACCAAGAGAACATCTTGGTGGCCGTCCAAAGGCTGGATGGTGATGGCGGCGCCGGAAGCAGAGCTCGAAGATGAGGCGGCAGGACTTCAGCACGCGCCGAAGGCATCGGTGCCCGCATACTCCGACTTGCCTGCCCTCTTCCTCTTCCGCAGCCTCCCAACGCCAGCCGCCCAAGGAGACGACCCCGAGAAGTTCAGGGAGCCGGCGACGCGGATGATGGGGTCGCCGGTGGCGCACGGAGCGGCACCCGACACCTAATTGGACCCGTCATCCTTCCGCCTACTACCCTCGTCGTCGCTGCCGCTATCCTCCTCGTCACTCCCGCTCGAGGAGGAGTCTTCACTATCAGAAGAGCTCTCCACGCAGCACCTTGCACGGGTCCCAAAGCACCCGAAGACCTTGACGGAGAGAAGGCCACCCTCCATCAGCTTAAAATGGAGAGTGAGCCCCTCCTTCAAGCGGTGGATATGAGCAAACGTCTTCCATCCCCGACAAAGATACATCACGTGAGGGGCGGGGAAGTCGACGCGGACCCGCGTGCCACCGATCCCGGAGCCCCTCATGTGCAGCCGCAACGACTCCGGCAGATCCAGCCCCATCTCCCGCGCAAATAGAGTCGGGAGATGAAGGCGATGGTGCGGCGGCCGGCGCAGCCTGACGAAGAACTCACAAGGGTCATCCCCAACATGGCCCTCCACTGTTGAAGGACCAGGATTCCCTCTCTCCATGACGGATGGAAGGGAGGAGCAGAAGCTGAAGGAAGAAGAAGATGAAAGAATGCGGGACGCCATTCCCCCCATCCCGCTCTTTATAAATAATAGGGGTTGGGGCTCGGCCCCCCCGCTCGGCCAATCAAGACACGGGAGGCGCAGGGAGCCAGGGCCGACCCGCTGCCCCAACCAGCGACGGCCCGGTTTCCCGCCTCCACCGTTTGCCACCCCAAGTGCATGGGAGACGCGTGGCGGACGTGCAGAACCGAGGGGACGGGTGAGGCTACCTCTCCCTACCCCGTGATCGTGGGGAGTGGACGCCTCGAGGACCGCGCCTCGGCCCCATTCAGTAAATGGGCCGCGCCTCCACGCCTTCCTCTGTTTATGGGGAGAGCACGAACCGCCCCTTTACTACGACGTGATGCATGCGTGCAGAGCCCAACCCCACACATGCTGCCCACGTCACACACGCCTCCCCACGCCGCGCCACGCGCGGGAATCGTGGGAAGCGTAGCGCGCGAAGAATCTTACCGCGGTAAAAACCGCCCCGCCTGCCCGCGCACCGTTCTTTGGGCCTATCCCAACAACGCATTGCGCTTATGTGTGGACCAGGCCCGGGGGCTCCTGTCGGTGTACAAAAAGAGGGGTACACTTTTTGTACCCCTATAACTGTGCACGGGCAGTCTGAGCCACGGGCACCACCACACCAAGGAAGGCAAGGGAGGTGAGCCAGGGTAAGACCGAAGCTCAAGAGAACTACGACGCCAAGGCCAAGAACACAAAGAGCAAAGGGGACGAAACGGACTCCCCCGGCAAGATCCTTGCCGGGAGACAGTTCTAGCAGCCCCAGCAAGACCCTTGCCGCGGCGACTCATCCCGCGCCTACGGAGCGAATCACCCTTGAGTCCACTGCCCCCAAAGGGCAAGGATTCAGGAGGCATCCCTGTGTCAGCATGCAGATCTTCATGAAGACATTCAAGATCAGATACGCACTAAGGAGGCGACAACCCTTGGCGGGATCCCAGCCGAGGAAGACCACAAGGCCCCCGGCAAGCGCCTTGTCGGGGATGACAGCAGGCGCCTCGTCAAGACCCTTGCCGGGGCCCCGGCAAGGCCCTTACCGAGGACACCCTTAGGGCCACCATCAGGCCCACGCCGACTAAACCTCCACCACAGTTCGCATGCAGCTGCCGACCCAACCAGCTGGGCAGGCACCTGCGTGGCAGCATACAGATCTTCGTGAAGACCCATCGCTGCGCCACCTCAGCTGCCTGGCTACCTACGTGGCATCTCAGGCATCACTGACCAGGGCGCATGTCGACACAAGAAGGAGCGGCGACGGACGAGACAGATCTCTCCCCCGTCTGCGATAATGCAAGGACACCTAAGCAAGACGCATTAAATGCGCCTTGTCATGTAATGCGAGGGATAACCTCGCATCACTGTTCCCTTTCCACCTCCTGTGTGCCACTGTGGCAACCCCTTTTTCTATAAAAGGAGGCCCGAGGCGACCAGGAGAAGGATTCGGCTTTTTGGAGCTCCTCACGCCCCATAGGTAGCTCAAGAACACAAATATACAATCCACCAAAGCAGGAGTAGGGTTTAACGCATCCTTGCGGCCCGAACCTGGATAAACGAACCGTGTGCTACCTGCTTGATCCGCTCTTCTCATGACCCCGCGCCCCGCTAACTATAGTAGGGATTCTCATGATCCCATAGGTCTCGTTCCCACCGACACGCACCAAAAAAATTTATGCGTGCTTGTGTTGCACACTGTAGCGTGTGAAAAAATGGTGACGTTTCACTTTGCGATAGGGAACACCTATTGGATGCCTGTCCCCCCAAACCGATACCTGAGGTTTGTACTGCAACTACATGTCAACATGGACGAAACGCACCCAACTTTTCCATGCGCGTGTGAGTGACCCCACCGTCTCCCATGCCAAATTTCAACGGAATCGGAGTACGAACGGAAGTTGCGTCACGTTGGGAGACCATTTCTCCGTATTTTCATGGAAAATGATAGTAAATGCATCGAGTGTCCAAAGACACCGAAATTTTGCATGTGTGTTTGTGTGGCCCACTGTAGCGTGTGAAAAAATGGTGATGTTTCATTATTTTGTGAAAGGGAACACCTAGTGGATGCCCGTCAACCCAAACCGATACCTGAGGTTTGTACTGCAACTACATGTCAACATGGAAGAAATGCACCCAACTTTTGCATGTGTGTGTGAGTGACCCCCACCGTCTCCCATGCCAAATTTCAACGGAAACGGAGTACGAACAAAAGTTGTGTCACGTCGGGAGACCTTTTCTCCCTATTTTCACAGAGAAAATGATAGTAAATGCATCAAGTGTCCAAATGCACCAAAATTTTGCATGCGTGCTTGTGTTGCACACTGTAGCATGTAATAAAAATGGTGACGTTTCATGACTTTGCGAAAGGGAAGACCTACTGGATGCCTGTCCCTCCAAAACGATACCTCAGCTTTGTACTGCAACTACATGTCAACATGGACGAAACGCACCCAACTTTTGCATGCACGTGTGACTGACCCCCACCATCGCCCGCGCCAAATTTCAACGAAATCGGACTACGAACGGAAGTTGCATCATGTCGGGAGACCTTTTCTCTGTATTTTCACGGAGAAAATGATAGTAAATGCTTGCAGTGTCCGAACGCACCGAAATTTTGCATGCGTGCTTGTGTGGCACACTATAGCGTGTGAAAAAATGGTGACATTTCATGACTTTGCGAAAGGGAACACCTAGTGGATGCTCGTCCACCTAAACCGATACCTGAGGTTTGTACTGCAACTACATGTCAACATGGACGAAACACACCCGACTTTTGCATGAGCGTGTGAGTGACCCCCACCGTCTCCCACGCCAAATTTCAACGGAATCGGAGTACGAACGGAAGTTGCGTCATGTCGGGAGACCTTTTCTTCATTTTTTGAC
>NC_057797.1:375723491-375724384 GCF_018294505.1 Triticum aestivum | reverse complement strand
AATTTTGCATGCGTGCTTGTGTTACACACTGTAGCGCATGCAAAAAATGGTGACGTTTCACGACTTTGCGAAAGGGAACACGAACTGGATGCCCGTCCCTCCAAAACGATACCTGAGCTTTGTACTGCAACTACATGTCAACATGGACGAAACGCACCCCACTCTTGCATGCACGTGTGACTGACCCCCACCATCGCCCGCGCCAAATTTCAACGAAATCGGACTACGAACGGAAGTTGCGTCATGTCGGGAGACCTTTTATCTGTATTTTCACGGAGAAAATGATAGTAAATGCATGGAGTGTCCAAACGCACCGGAATTTTGCATGCGTGCTTGTGTGGAACACTATAGCGTGTGAAAAAATGGTGACATTTCATGACTTTGCGAAAGGGAACACCTAGTGGATGCCCGTCCACCTAAACCGATACCTGAGGTTTGTACTGCAACTACATGTCAACATGGACGCTGTCAGGACCCCGACTCGATGTCACATCGATCTAGCCGGTAACACCTCATATCACTTTGCGGCCTCACGCACGGTATTCCCACGGGTGTCGCCTTACCTTTGCCCGGGACCGTTTGCGCCTTTTGGCTCACGTATATGATAGTGTCGCTAGCATCCATATGATAAAGAGCCCGGGCTGACATGACTAGTCGTAAACCCAAAGTGGCACAGACTTACAGGGACAGGCATCCATGACCCAGCTCCGAACGTGTCGGTCATCAGCAAATGGGTCCGGGCTGTAGCACTGGGCTAGCAGGACTCCGGTAAACCGGGCTGTAGCGGGCTAACAGGACTCCGGTACTCAAAGCGTGACATTTCCCCGAAGGGACAGACACAGGAACGAAGAAGGACACATGCCGGCCAGCCTAAGTGTTCCAGAGCAGTAGCA
>NC_057797.1:375722017-375722760 GCF_018294505.1 Triticum aestivum | reverse complement strand
TCACGTCGGGAGACCTTTTCTCCATATTTTCGTGGAGAAAATGATATGAAATGCATCGAGTGTCCTAACGCACCAAATTTTTGCATGCGTGCTTGTGTGGCATTCTGTAGCGTGTGAAAAAAATGGTGACGATTCATGACTTGGCGAAAGGGAACACCTACTAGATGCCCGTCCCCCCAAACTGATACCTGAGGTTTGTACTGCAACTACATGTCAACATGGACGAAATGCACCCAACTTTTGCATGCGCGTGTGAGTGACCCCCACCGTCTCCCACGCCAAATTTCAATGGAATCGGAGTACAAACGGAAGTTTCGTCATGTCGGGAGGCCTTTTGTCTGTATTTTCATGGACAAAATGATAGTAAATGCATCAAGTGTGGAAATTTTGCATGCGTGCTTGTGTGGCCCACTGTAGCATGTGAAAAAATGGTGATGTTTCATGACATTGCGAAAGGGAACACCTAGTGGGTGCCCGTCCCCCAAAACCGATACCTGAGGTTTGTACTGCAACTACATGTCAACATGGGCGAAACACACCCGGCATTTGTATGCGCGTGTGAGTGACCCCCACCGTCTCCCACGCAAAATTTCAATGGAATTGGAGTACGAACGGAAGTTGCTTCACGTCGGGAGACCTTTTCTCCGTATTTTCACGGAGAAAATGATAATAAATGCATCGAGTGTCCAAACACACCAAAAAAAATTATGCGTCCTTGTGTGGCACACTATAGAGTGTGAAAC
>NC_057797.1:375720725-375722007 GCF_018294505.1 Triticum aestivum | reverse complement strand
CTCCCATGCCAAATTTCAATGGAATCGGAGTACGAACGGAAGTTGCGTCATGTTGGGAGACATTTTCTCCATGTTTTCACAGAGAAAATGATAGTAAATGCATCGACTGTCCAAAGGCACCAAAATTTTGCATGCGTGCTTGTGTGGCACATTGTAACATGTGAAAAAAAATGGTGACGTTTCATGAGTTTGCAAAAGGGAACACCCAGTGGATGCCCGTCCTCCCAAATCGATACCTGAGGTTTGTACTGCAACTACATGTCAACATGGACGAAACGCACCCAACTTTTGCATGCGCATGTGAGTGACCCCCACCATCTTCCACGCCAAATTTCAACGGAATCGGAGTACGAATGCAAGTTTCATCATGTCGGGAGACCTTTTCTCCCTATTTTCACGGAGAAAATGATAGTAAATGCATCGAGAGTGCAAACGCACCGAAATTTTGCATGCGTGCTTGTGTGCCACACTGTAGCGCGTGAAAAAAATGGTGACGTTTCGTGACTTTGCGAAAGGGAACAGCTTGTGGATGCTCGTCCCCCCAAACTGATACCTGAGGTTTGTAGTGCAACTACATGTCAACATGGACGAAACACACCCAACTTTTTCATGCGCATGTGAGTGACCCCCACCGTCTCCCACGCCAAATTCCAATGGAATCAGAGTATGAACGGAAGTTGCGTCTCGTAGGGAGACCTTTTCTCCGTATTTTGACGGAGAAAATGATAGTAAATGCATCGAGTGTCCAAACGCACCGAAATTTTGCATGCGCGCTTGTGCGGCACACTGTAGCTTGTGAAAAAAATGGTGAAGTCTCATGACTTTGTGAAAAGGAAAACCGAGTGGATGCCCGTCCCCCCAAACCGATACCTGAGGTTTGTACTGCAACTACATGTCAACATGGACGAAACACACCCAACTTTTGTATGTGCGTGTGAGTGACACCCACCGTCTCCCACGCCAAATTTCAACGGAATCAGAGTACGGACGGAAGTTGTGTCATGTCGGGAGACCTTTTCTCCATATTTTCACAGAGAAAATGATAGTAAATGCAACGAGTGTCCAAACACACCAAAATTTTCCATGCGTGCTTGTGTGGCACACTGTAGCGTGTGAAAAATGGTGACGTTCCATGACTTTACGAAAGGGAACACCTAGTGGATGCCTGTCCACCCAAACTGATACCTGAGGTTTGTACTACAACTACATGTCAACATGGATCAAAGGCACCCAACTTTTGCATGTGCGCGTGAGTGACCCCCCACAGTCTCCCACGCCAAAT
>NC_057797.1:375717892-375718455 GCF_018294505.1 Triticum aestivum | reverse complement strand
ACCCACCGTCTCCCACGCGAAATTTCAACGGAATCGGAGTACGAACAGAAGTTGCCTCACGTCGGGAGACCTTTTCTCCGTATTTTCACGGAGAGAATGATACTAAATGCGTCCAGTGTCCAAACACAATGAAATTTTACATGCGTCCTTGTGTGGCACACTGTAACGTGTGAAAATGGTGATGTTTCATGACTTTGCGAAAGGGAACACCTAGTGGATGCCCGTCCCCCCAAACCGATACCTGAGGTTTGTACTGCAACTACATGTCAACATGGACGAAACGCACCCAACTTTTGCATGCGCGTGTGAGTGACCCCCACCATCTCCCATGCCAAATTTCAACGAAAACGGAGTATGAACGGAAGTTGGTTACGTCGGGAGACCTTTTCTCCGTATTTTCACAGAGAAAATGATAGTAAATGCATAGAGTGTCCAAACGCACCAAAAAACTTTATGCGTGCTTCTGTGGCACACTGTAGCGTGTGAACAAAATTGTGACATTTCATGACTTTGAGAAAGGGAATAGCTATTGGATGCCCGTCCCCCCAAACCGATACCTGAGG
>NC_057797.1:375708074-375713046 GCF_018294505.1 Triticum aestivum | reverse complement strand
ACCGATACCTGAGGTTTGTACTGCAACTACATGTCAACATGGACGAAACGCACCCAACTTTTGCATGCTCATGTGAGTGACCCCCATCGTCTCCCACACCAAATTTGAACGAAATTGGAGTACGAACGGAAGTTGCGTCACGTCGGGAGACCTTTTCTCCGTATTTTGACGGAGAAAATGATAGTAAATGCATCGAGTGTCCAAACACATCAAAATTTTGCATGCGTGCTTGTGTGGCACACTGTAGCGTGTGAAAAAAATGGTGATGTTTCATGACTTTGCGAAAGGGTACACCTAGTGGATGCCCGTCCCCCTAAACCGATACCTGAGGTTTTGTTGACACTAGACTTTGGCACGGCGAAGAACTTAATTAAGACGGCCTCAAATGGAGAAGTGCTCAAAGTGAGAAAGTTCTGTATCGTGAAAAGGAAAAACTTTGATATTTGGGCCATAGTCATCCGGTCTCATCTCTAAGGCCGAAGTTGTGTTCGAAGTACTTAGATTTTGTATTTAGAACACTATTCGGCTGATTACGCCCCGAAGACTGCCCCATATTGTAAACTGATCTACATGAATTGTCTTCGTCTCATCGAAATGATCGATTTTGATATAAAGATCGTCTCAATATGAGGTCATATGCAAAAGTTAGAGCCCGCACAGCGTGACCCTCCAGTGAGCAAAAAGACGACGCCCGGAACAAGACACATATGTGGGTATGTCTGATGTGTTGCGTGAATAATTAGCTGTCTTGCACGAGCGATTTGACCCTCCAGATGACCTCTGATGAAAAAAAGTTCAACATTAAAGTTGTTCGTCTTGTCGAAACGGTCAAGATTGATTTTGGGCTCGTTTCCATCCGAGGTCGTTTGTGACCACAAAAAGGACCCGCAAAGTACAGCCAGTTTAATCCAAACAGTTTTGGAAAGTTCGGATAAAACCAGTCCGAATTTGACTAGGGTTTTGGACGTGAGTTGATGTAATTTTCTTGTAAGGAAAGCCTAGATAAATCCTTTGCTTGTACGGGAAGTCCAGCCACCTCTTATATATGTTGGGGGTGACGGCCGATTAAAACAACACACAATCAAACAAATCTATCTACATCTTTTACCTTTACTTTTCCTTCTCTCTTGTTCTTCTTCTTTCTCGTTTTTCGTTCATTCTTCTTCATTGCAGGGCGGCGAACCTCAAGGCTCTAGGGGCGGTCAGGCCAACCTAGGGCAGCCAATAGCCGCCACGCGTCCAGACGCGGTCCCTCCCGGGCGCGTGGCGTTTCGGGTCTACAAAAGCACCCACCGGATTGCTTGGGTACCGCGCTTCAGGACGGGTCTCCTTCGACGTTAGTTGTGGTGCATCACCCTCGGAGTTGGAGGTACACGGTGACGTGTTTGTGTCCGAACACACTTTTTGGCTACTCCGCTGGGGACGAAGCGTTGAACGGTCTCCGACCCGTTCTTGCTACGAAGAGATCGTCATCTTGGGTTTGACATCTACAAAGGTAATATGAATACCCACTTCACTTATGTAGATGCAAATAATGCATATGTTGTTGCTAGATCGTCTAATGAGCATAATGTATCGGCTAGCCCTAGTTTTATCAATAATGTATCTAATTATGTGCAACAGCTGATTCAGATAATCTTCATGCTTCAACTTCATATAATTTCAGCAACATGCAACATATGTATCCCAACTCCCATGCATCGGCAACCCCACAAATCTATATGCCGATGAACAACATGATGAGTTCGGTTAATCAAGTTGAGATACCCCATGTAGGAACTTCCAATAGGATGCAACAAAGTGTTTCAACTTTTTATTCATCGGCAAATAACTTGCAGTTTGTTAATCCAAATGTGCCAGTGGATAGGGGAATTGGCCATGCTACTACTAGTTATACGACCAATTACCCTCAAACATCATATGCTACACCTCATGCTACTAATTTTCTGGCACCATACGCAACTGTTGATGTCCATAATTCGGCTCCCCACCTTCATGGTCATGGTCGAATAAGTGAAACTTCTACAGGAGCACAAATGCCTTCACCTACTACCATGGCATATCATGTCCCCCCAACACAATTACAGAATTTTGGTGACATATCATTACCAAAAGAGTCTAAATCTTACATCAGTGGCAATTCTATCCAGATTGGGTCATTAAGAAAAATCTTACGTCTTTTTGGGACGAATGCAATGTTTTTCTACATGAATTAATAAAAGAGGGAAAGCCTATTAATTCTGCTGCAATTCAAGCTAGATTATGTCAAAAAGAGAAAGCATTGGGTGTGGATAGAATTATCAAAAAAGATGGTGATTCGGATAACAAAGTTAATTCGGCCATTGAGAAGACCGAATCAAACATTACGTATGCCGAATCTATTCTAGAAAAATAGGATGACAAGGTGTTGGGGAGCTATTCGAAAGAGGAACAACCTATAGTTCAAGTAATGCAACCATCATGCTCTCCCAACGTGTTTGAAAAGGTATGTCTAGCAAGTGATTTACCTATCTTCCGATTTGGTCGCAACTTTATTGTTGATGCTTCTATAAGAGAAATTCTCATAAGTAATTTTGAAAGACCAATGATGAAGGGAAATTTACTTGTTAGCAATAAAATTGTTATAGAACATATCCGTCAATCTATTGTGCCATTTATAAAGACCGATAGTGACCTATTATTGCAGCCAAAGTTTTCTCCGTTGCTTTATCAAAATTTCATATCTAATTGGGTAGCTTCGCTTGTTTCTTACTTGGCTTGCACTTGGTCTCAATTGAGACATGTGTATTCTAACTATTTTCGTTTCAGAAATTTAAAGCCAAGGTCAAATTATTTTGAGAAATCCGATGCTAATAAAATATCTTATCCAAATACATCGGATATAGGGTGTAAAACACAATGCATAGCCGAATGCGGAGATTCTAAATCTGAACCATTCGTTTGCTTACTTCCAAACCCGTTCGCACACCAAGATCGGCTAAAAAACAAAACGTATACCTTCGATTCAACCATGTGCGATCAAATCTTTGATTTGTTGTTGAAAAATAATTACATTAGAATTCTTGATCACCATGTCAAGCCATCTATCCAAGGACGAATTTATTGTAAGTTGCATGATTCATTCAAGCATAGTATTGAGGATTGCAACATGTTTTGTCAAATAGTTAAATCGGCCATTGATAAAGGATGATTGAAATTTGTTGAGACACCAAGAGATAACGAGTCTATTCCAATTGGTCCCGATGTTAAAAGGTTTTTGCATCGGTTGATTCAAGGTGATCCATTTAAAGAGAAGGTAAAAACTGCAGGTGATGGGATCAAGCTTTCAAGTAAAGAAGTTGTTAAAAAGCATAATGAACATAATCTTGAGGGCAAGAATTCCATCGAAGCTACAGTGGAGACGCCAAGGACTGGGGCGGCAACAAGAAAATCCAAAGACCGGTGCAAGCACAACCAAAGAAAACAAAGGACGACATAAGCACAAAGGTAAGAAGCTGAAAGTCACCTTCGCACAACTATTGGAAAAATATCAGAAGATAAGTGAGGAGAACTGTGCTTATCGACCAACTAATGCAAAAGCATCAAGATCACCCCCTAGGCGCAAATCCAAAGATCAATATTGGCAAGAAAAGAATTGGAATGCAACTTGTTTATATCCTTATTTTGGGCCGCCAATGCCAATGTCGTGGATACCTCCCTATGCTCATGTTGATCCATATCCATCATGGGACAGGTATGATACAAAGGCACATTCTCCATCTTATTTTAGACCATCTCAGCAATATAATGCAGCTCCGAGAAGATCAATATTTGAATAATCACATGTTGAAGACCATTTCAATCATAAGGAATCGGTTCAGATCTCAAGGAAGAACAAAGAGGAGGTCAAGCAAGTCTACCGTGTTAAAAAAGATGGACGTAAGAGTGCAGCTTCAGATTTGATCTCAAATGAAAATAAGCTAATTAAAGTATTGACATTGGCTACTAAAGGCAGCGATGCAAGTCAATCAAATGCCAAATCTGAAGAGAAGAAGTTGAGAGTGCACAAGGTAGAACAAGAATTGCCATTGCTTCAAACAAAATAGCAACCGGGGTGCCCACTCGGCTTATCTTATTGGCAAAAAAAGAAATTACAAAAACTTAGTGCACAAAAACTTAAAGAAAGGAACACGGCATGGGTTCCCAAAGTAAGTACTCAAAAGAGGAATGGTGTGCAAGCTTCCATCGCAAGAAGTGTGACAAAGGTAGAGTGAAAATTATGAACGACCAAGCCGAAGGTTTCAACGTCCTCGGTGCACACATTATCCACATTCTCCAACTATGCTATTTATGCCGATGGCATGGAATTCATCCTCAGGTATGACTGGTTACTCTCCATGGACTTATTTTAATCCATGGACGCAATATAACTTCTTACATCGTGCAAGGGTTTTACCACATCATCATTGATTTGATTAGCTGCATTTTGTTGCTGATCCATATGGCCGATATAAAATTATCGCCCTAAGCATAAACATGGCCGATATAGAAATTATCGCCCTAAGCACATAAAATGGCCGATGGAGTGTTGACATCGTCCTTAGGAAAAGCATCGTGCAAGTTATTTTTCGGCATGCAAGTTTGCCGAAAAACAGGGACACTGCAACTACATGTCAACATGGACGAAACGCACACAACTTTGGCATGCGTGTGTGAGTGACCCACACCGTCTCCCACGCCAAATTTCAACATAATCGGAGTACGAACGGAAGTTGTGTCATGTCGGGAGGCCTTTTCTCCATATTTTCAAGGAGAAAATGATAGTAAATGCATCGAGGGTCCAAACGCACCGAAATTTTGCATGTGTGCTTGTGTGGCCCACTGTAGCGTGTGAAAAAAATGGTGACGTTTAATGACTTTGCGAAAGGGAACACCTAGTGGATGCCCGTCCCCCCAAACTGATACCTGACGTTTGTACTGCAACTACATGTCA
>NC_057797.1:375706282-375706845 GCF_018294505.1 Triticum aestivum | reverse complement strand
ACCCACCGTCTCCCACGCGAAATTTCAACGGAATCGGAGTACGAACAGAAGTTGCCTCACGTCGGGAGACCTTTTCTCCGTATTTTCACGGAGAGAATGATACTAAATGCGTCCAGTGTCCAAACACAATGAAATTTTACATGCGTCCTTGTGTGGCACACTGTAACGTGTGAAAATGGTGATGTTTCATGACTTTGCGAAAGGGAACACCTAGTGGATGCCCGTCCCCCCAAACCGATACCTGAGGTTTGTACTGCAACTACATGTCAACATGGACGAAACGCACCCAACTTTTGCATGCGCGTGTGAGTGACCCCCACCATCTCCCATGCCAAATTTCAACGAAAACGGAGTATGAACGGAAGTTGGTTACGTCGGGAGACCTTTTCTCCGTATTTTCACAGAGAAAATGATAGTAAATGCATAGAGTGTCCAAACGCACCAAAAAACTTTATGCGTGCTTCTGTGGCACACTGTAGCGTGTGAACAAAATTGTGACATTTCATGACTTTGAGAAAGGGAATAGCTATTGGATGCCCGTCCCCCCAAACCGATACCTGAGG
>NC_057797.1:375705409-375706138 GCF_018294505.1 Triticum aestivum | reverse complement strand
AATGCACCCAACTTTTGCATGCGCGTGTGAGTGACCCCACCGTCTTCCACGCCAAATTTCAACGGAATCGGAGTACGAATGAAAGTTATGTCATGCCGGGAGGCCTTTTCTCTTTATTTTCACGGAAAAAATGATAGTAAATGCATCGAGTGTCCAAACGCACAGAAATTTTGCATGCGTGCTTGTGTGGCCCACTGTAGCGTGTGAAAAAAATGGTGACGTTCCATGACTTTGGGAATGGGAACACCTAGTGGATGCCCGTCCTCCCAGACCGATACCTGAGGTTTGTACTACAACTACTTGTCAACATGGATGAAACACATCCAACTTTTGCATGCATGTGTGGTTGACGCCCACCATCTCCCACACCAAATTCCAACGGAATCAGAGTAAGAACGGAAGTTGTGTCACGTCGGGAGACCTTTTCTCCGTATTTTCATGAAGAAAATGATAGTAAATGCATCGAGTGTCCAACCGCACCGATATTTTACATGCATGGTTGTGTGGCACACTGTAGCGTGTGAAAAAAAATGGTGACGTTTCATGACTTTGCGAAAGGGAACACCTAGTGGATGCCCGTCCCCCCAAACCGATACCGGAGGTTTGTAGTGCAACTACATGTGAACATGGACGGAACGCACCCAAGTTTTGCATGCGCATGTGAGTGACCCCCACCATCTCCCACGCCAAATTTCAATGGAATCGGAGTACGAACGGAAGTTGCATCAT
>NC_057797.1:375702062-375702855 GCF_018294505.1 Triticum aestivum | reverse complement strand
CGCACCGAAAGTTTGCATGCGTGCTTGTGTGGCGCACTATAGCGTGTGAAAAAAATGGCGACGTTTCATGACATTGCGAAAGGGAAGACCTAGTGGATGCCCGTCCCCCCAAACCGATACCTGAGGTTTGTACAGCAACTACATGTCAACATGGACGAAACGCACCCAACTTTTGCATGCGCATATGAGTGACCCCCACTGTCTCCCACGCCAAATTTCAATGGAATCGGAGAACAAACGAAAGTTGCGTCATGTCGGGAGACCTTTTCTCCGTATATTCACGGAGAAAATGATAGTAAATGCATCGAGTGTCCAAACACACCAAAATTTTGCATGCGTGCTTGTATGGCACATCGTAGCGTGTGAAAAATGGTGACGTTTCATGAAAAATGGTGACGTTTCACGTCGGGAGAACTTTTCTCCGTATTTTCATGAAGAAAATGATGGTAAATGCATCGAGTGTCCAAACGCATCGAATTTTTGCATGCGTGCTTGTGTGGCACACTATACCATGTGAAAAAATGGTGATGTTTCATGAATTTGTGAAAACGAACACCTAGTGGATGCCCGTCCCCCCAAACCGATACCTAAGGTTTGTACTGCAACCACGTGTCAACATGGATGAAACACACCCAACTTTTGCATGCGTGTGTGAGTGACCCCCACCGTCTCCCACGCCAAATTTCAACGGAATCGGAGTACGGACGGAAGTTATGTCATGCCGTGAGGCCTTTTCTCTATATTTTCCCGGAGAAAATGATAGTAAATGCATCGAGTGTCTAAACGCACCAAA
>NC_057797.1:375695948-375701270 GCF_018294505.1 Triticum aestivum | reverse complement strand
ATTTCAACGGAATCGGAGTACGAACGGAAGTTGCATCATGTCGGTTGGCCTTTTCTACTTATTTTCACAGAGAAAATGATAGTAAAGGCATTGAGTGTCCAAACGCACTGAAATTTTGCATGCGTGCTTGTGTTGCACACTATAGCGTGTGAAAAAATGGCGACGTTTCATGACATTGCGAAAGGGAACACCTAGTGGATGCCCGTCCCCCAGACCGATACCTTTGGTTTGTACTGCAACTACATGTCAACATGGACGAAACGCACCCAACTTTTGCATGCGTGTGTGAGTGACCCCCACTGTCTCCCACGCCAAATTTCAATGGAATCGGAGTACGAACCACTACTAGTAAAAGACCTACTAATGGCGCACCAGTTTTGCCTACTAATGGCGCATCACTGGTGCGCCATTACTAGCACGCCACTAGTAATTTTTACTAATGGCGCACCACTGGTGCGCCATTAGTATTTGGTATACTAATGGCGCACCACCAAGTGCGCCATTAGTATATAAAACCATGCGCCATTAGTGTGCCTCCCAAGGGCCATATTTAACCATGTGCTTTGGCACACTAATGGCACACTGCGGATAGATGCGCCATTAGTATACTTGGCATACTAATGGCGCACTCTGTCTTGATGCGCCATTAGTATCCTTTGGCATACTAATGGCGCACTCTGTCTTGATGCGCCATTAGTATCCTTTGGCATACTAATGGCGCACCTTGTGGTGATGCGCCATTAGTATGAATATTTGGTTTTTTTGTACTTTTCTGATTTTTGCACAGGTTACAAAATATATTATTTGACAGAATATAGACAGTAGCACACAGCAACAGCAGATTCATCGAATACAATAGAAGATTAGTCTCCGAATACAATTCATCATATTAGTCTCTGAATTCAAAAGACCGAACAAAGATAAAACATTACAAGTCTCGAGACCGCGAGTATCGAGTTTGTCTTCACATTACAAGTCGATATCAATCATCTAAACTACCATCACATAGAAGAGAGCTGCGGTCATCACGATGAGCATCATCGCGATCAAACTGGTCTTCATCCGGTTCCTCCAACGCTCCCTCCTCTCTCCCGCTAGATAGCGGGCATATCTAGATTCGGCCTCCGCCCTAGTGGTGTACCCTTTGTAACTATTACCGCTGAAACGGTGAACCTGTCTCCAACACTCCTCCCAGTCGTCGTAGACTCCGGGAACCTTACCCTTGTACACGACATACGACGGCATCTCTATGCACAAGCCAAACAACAGACAATACATACATAAGCAATATATAAGTATGCAACAAAAGGATCGGAAGAGAAAAGCAAGACATTAATAGCACGATTCATGGTCCTACTAATAAATAGCATCGATTACATCTAAGTTGAACGACTGTCCAAACCAAAGAGACATACAATTCATTAAAGTTTAATTACAACATGAGCCAATCAATGTTTCAGAACTACACATCACTACTTTCGACTCGACTCATGGACAGGAGCGTGGATGAAGCCGCCGTCTCTCGTGATGGTCATGAAATCGCGGGTGTTGTCAGCCTGCACTTGTAGCATTTCGTCTATCTCAATGTTGGACGGTTGATATCTGAGGAAGAACTGCCCTGAGGTATGAAGGACATCTTGATGGATGATGTCCGCAAACTCCGACTGGATGCGAAAGAATTCTTGTCTGATGTCCGCGTCCTGGATTGCCGACAAGCTCGCGGCCCAATCTTTGAGATTATTTGGTAGCAGAAGGTGATGATGGTCCCTTATGATCGCCCGCATGTGATGGAGGGCGTAGTAGGCATCCTTCTGGCCGCCAGGCGGCTGCCTGACGCAGCAGAACGTCGTATTGTGGGCGAACACGTGCTTGCCGTACTTACGAACTGCCCTGATGAAGGTGCCTCCAAATTTGGTGTAGCCAGGGAGAACATCATCAAGAACTTTCTTGATATTTGTGTAGTCTATCTTGGAGTTACGGTTCGGGTCGAAATACCTGGCCATGGAATATTTCGGTCTTAAGAGGATGAGTGTGCAATGTGTGTCACTGCACAGAACACGGAATGTTAGAAAAAAAAGAACGATCGAAATCTAAGAAATCATATGTTACGGGGCGGTTAAGGGATGACTTACTCGGGAAAGTAAGCCACAAGGAAGTTATCCTTATCTGGGTTTGCCAGAATGACGTCTTCGAGGTGTGAACTTGCGACTTGGCGGTCCCCGGTGCTGCTCAAGAGCTTGGCACGCATGTAGAAGGGGTCGACAATCACGATGTCTGGGGTCTTGTCTCTAATGATCCGCATCTCCATACTCAGCGAAAACAGCCGAACGAAGGTGTAGTGCAGCAGATGAAGGTTGAACATAGCAGAGATGTCATCAAACCGCAGGACGATCGTACCCCCGATGGCGCCATCCACAAAGCCCTTGCCCTCTGGCACCTTGGCCATGAAAACCGGGTATGCCACATCATTCTCTCTGAGACACCGCTTCTCCAAAGAAAGAACACTGTCGTGCAGACTCCGCATAACACTGGTTGCAGCATTGAGCATATTGTCGCTAGCATCGCCCTACCCGCCACATGCACCCTCCTCGAGATATCCTTAGGTGAAGGTGGCCCGTCTTGAGCATGGATCGTACTCGGTGCCGGCTGGCTCGCACCGGCGCCCTTTTTAGTCGGCTGTTTTCCAGCCCTTCTTCTTGATCTTCTGTAATGGGACCGAGTTCTGCTCATAGACCGCCTTCTTGAGCGTGTTGGGGCTGATAATATTTGGCACCTCCGCTATCTGAGGCTCGGTGAAGGCGGCAGCTGGAGGCGTCTCCTGAGAACTGAACGCCAGACGACGCCTGTTGCAATTGGGTTTCTCCGCCGTACCAGCTAGATCGCGGTCGTCTTGTTTGGATTCTTGAGAAGGAGGCCCGCAGAACTCGTCACCGTACCCATGTTCAGCAAAGTACTTATCGACGTTGGTAAATGTACCATCATCGTTGTCGTCGTCGTCCGGATCCTGTGCCATATGCATGTCCGGATCCTGTGCCATAGGGATGTCCCGCATGTCTGGTAGCGTTGCGGCATTCTTGCCATGGCTTGGCACCGGCATGATTGGCGGTCTTGTCTGTGGGGTGGTGTCCCCCGCCCCCAAACAAAACTGGCTCTTCGGCCAAAGCAGGGGCCAGCTTACGCAGGCGCTGAGGGTCATTTCATCTTCTTCGTCGGCCCCAGCGGGTCGAATCGGAGGTAACAGCTCGTCGCAGCCTGGCAGCACCCGAACCACTTCAACCCTATACATTGTGGGTGGCATCGGATTACTGTGGAACACGGGGTTACCCGGTTGAACGATTCCGCCCTTGGCAACATCGACCAACTCGCCGCCCATGAAGTGCAGGAGAGTGCATGGAACGTCGGTGACGCCCTGGGAAAACATGTAGGGCGTCAGGGATGCCCAGTCAAAGGCAAGGAGATGAAGTCCTCGGCCGAGAGGCTTAGTTACCATGATGCCGTCGAGCTCGGCTAATGTCGAGGCACCGCCAACGGCGGGCGTGCAACTGACGGAGGGGCCGCTTGCTGGCAAGGTGCCGGCCGGCGTACACCCGGGTGCATTAAGCTCCAATGCCAGCATCGGAGACACCAATACCGCCGCCGCCGGAGACACCAATGGCACTGCCGCTGTAGACACCAATACTGCCGCCGCCGGAGACACCAATGGGGCCCCCTGCGCGTTGTGCGAGTTGCTGGCCGTGAAGCTAGGAATCGGGGGCGGCCCCTGTTGGCCACCCGCAATCCACGTCGTTATCCCATGAATCAAGGTAGGCATAATGCCGGTGAGCGTCGATCCCAGTTGTTGTTGCACTTGCTCTTGGACCATCTCTGGAATCCGCGCCACTTGCGCCTTGAGTGCATCAACCTCACGCAACTGGCTTTCCGAGATGGTCTTTCTCTCCTTTCGCCCACCAGCGGATAGTATGACGACCATTTTGTGGACAAGCCTTTGTCGGCCACACGACCAACTGACGTTGGCTTATTGAGCTTATCCTTGTTTTTCATTACGTTCAACACCCTATTCAAAGGGGTGTCGAAAGGGGAGCTCTGAGACGACCCCGCGCTACTGCTTTCTTTGTCCTGTGGAAGGAACATGAACCATTTAGAAATATTGGGGATTAATTAGAATGCAACCATATGGAGCTAATTACGCGGGGTGTATTCCTTACCAGGACAAGCTCAAGCTCCTTGGTCTTCGGATCCGTGGTAAGCTCCTTTGTTACCGGGTCCTCCTTGTACTGGGCCCTGAGAAAGTTCCTGGTCTGCTTGTCACTGTATTTCTCGAAGCGGGGCGGTAGGCCTTGCTCGGCACGCTCCGCGTCCTCCTTGTCCCATACAGGCTCCGCCACTCTGTAACCGCCGGGACCGAGTTGGTGGACCCCTATGTTCAACTGCCGCATTTCTTTCCCCCACTTACTTGATTCGGAGGTTGCTGGGCTCTCACACTTGATCTTGAACTCCTTGTAGTCATCTTCGCTCATCAAAGGATATTTTGCCTTGATCTTCTCATAACTATCACCTTTGTCAATCATTGCCTTCACCGTGCTTTTCCAAGTAGACAGGGCCGTGCTCATCGTCGTGAGGGCGGCACCGTTCACTTTATTACCCGAGAGGCGTGTGTTTGCGAACTCAGCGGGGAACTTGTATCGTTCGTGCAGCTTCGTGAAGAGGACGTTGCGCAAATTCCCTCGGTCCTTATGCCTTAGGTTCTCGGTGTTGATCGAGGCGGTGCTCCGGAGAATGCACCCGAGCTGAATCGAGTACCCATTGACTACGTGTTTGGGCGCCGTCGGATGCCCGTCGGAGTTCACTTCAGTAAATTCCTCCCTGACGGTGCCGAGCACGTTCGGGCGCCGGTCCTTCCATTGCCTCTTCGGTTGGCTGCCATCTGTGCATGCGCCGCCATCATTAGTGGTGGCATCCACGGCGCCATCATCAGTGGTGTCATCCCTGACGCCACTAGGGGTTGTGTAGTCAGGATCGGTGTCTTTCGCGGCGTCCTCATAGCGGTGAGGTTCTTCCTCCAACTCCTGGGACAGCTCCCAGAATTGCTTGCCGCCCGAACCGTCGGCCTCATCGTTGTGGGCCATGTTTCACTCTAAATAGAAAAAAGTTTGGTCAAAAAGTTGGTTATTGTCAAGGAACAAGATCATGGTCTCATCATTTAGGGTTTGTCGACACCGAGGCATCCTAAAAGCTAAGCTTTTATCATTTAGGGTTTGTCGACGCCGAGGCACCCTAAAAGCCTAAGCGTACATCATTTAGGTTCTCATCGACACCGAGGCA
>NC_057797.1:375692658-375695656 GCF_018294505.1 Triticum aestivum | reverse complement strand
GTCGATGCCGAGGCACCCTAAATGCTAAGTTTTCATCATTTAGAGTTTGTCGACGTCGAGGCACCCTAAAAGCCTAAGCGTACATCATTTAGGTTCTCATCGACACCGAGGCATCCGGGACAGCCAAGTTAAGTTTTCATCATTTAGGGTTTATCGATGCCGAGGCACCCTAGGTTGGGCCTAATCACTTGGCACTAATCACTTGGCTCTATTGCCACCTATGTTGGGTTTATCATCTAGGGTTTATCAATGCTAAGGAGAATTCTAAGTTGGGCCTAATAACTTGGCTCTATTGCCACCTATGGTTTAATGCAGCAAGAATGGCAGGGAAGTTGATCCTACTTAACTAAGTACTAAGATACCCCGGCCCATGCATTAGTCGCAAGTACCCCATATGTCCTATTTTTAGCAAAGTCATGCTAAAATTCACGAAATTTTTTAGCATGACCTTTGCTGAAAATAGGACATATGGAGTACCCGAATTTGCCGGAACGGAAGTTAATCGACATTTCGGCAAACTCAAGGGCAAGTCGGGGTACCTGCAAATTCATCACGACACAATGGTCGGAGACAAAACCCAGCAAACTAGCAAGATGATCATCATCTTTGCAAGACAGTAGCTCAAGTTTTTGACAGTAGCCTCTGAAGAAAACAACATTGCAACATTCAAGTTCACAGGATAAAAAAATCATCCACATTCACCAACCCACATGATGTTAAAACCCACATGAGCTGTAAACAGACTTAAAAACCCACATGATGTTATAATTGTATACAATAAACATGATGATACCAAATGGGAAGGAAAATTGTATCACTCTAGATTAGTGTAGCCACTATCTAACAAAACCAGAATGTTAACAAAATTACACCATGATGATACCAAATTCTTGTAGCAGTACAATGAGTTCACAGGATAAAAAAATCATCCACATTCACCAACCCAAACTGGTGGAGATACAGCAAACCAGAACCTCCCAGGTTTCTACCATTTTATTTTTCCCACCGTATATGTTTTTTGATTCATGTCATGGTACTTGCTGTCAGACCAAGTAATTTCTTTCTACATAATCTGGGAAGTTTCCTTCTTACTGTCTCACTATCTTACTGTCTCACTACAAAAAACTAGTATGCTTAGTTGAGACTAGTGTGCTTAGTTGCATTATGACAGGCAAAAACTACAAATATTTGTGTTTTTAGTTGAGCAATGCAGCGACAGTGTGATAGGCAAGTTTCAGCTGGCAAAGTGTCACGATTCAGACAACAAAGCAGCTAAGCATAGCAAGTGGATAGTTTAGTCACTATACTAGTACTCTTTGGAAAGCATGAGACATATATTACCTGGAGGAGATTTCGTCGGAGAGTTGCCTGTGAATTGAAAATACAACGAGATCAGCAAAGGACAGTAAGATATATACTGAAATTATCATAACAAAATGCCAGCTACTACCATGGTCAAAGAATAGATTATGATAGCTGGACAAGTACAGGTCAAACTAGATAATTTTCAGAACCGGTTTAACCACCACAGGATAAAACAATGCATCCAAGACTGGGCTTAGACCAATATCCTCATATCATAATCTGACATCAAGCAAATAATATAGGAACAGTGAAAATGTATGTTCACTACAAATGAATATGGACCAAGTGTTCACATTCTTGGAGTAACAAATATTCATCTACTCATTTGTAGATACCTAGGAGTAACAAGACTGCACTTGCCAATAATGTTTTATTTATGCTTCCCAAGGACCAACTCCTAAACTGAACACAAAAAACTGTGTGCACATCTGCAAGTTGTAGAAGGAAAAGGTGCAACACTAAAAAAATATCAAACTAACAGATCCGTTAATCAATTATGGACTTCTTACATGTTACATCTATCATTATGGACTTCTTACATGTTTCATATTGTTGCATGAATCCAAATTGACTGGAATATTGTTGCATGAAGCAAAAGAGGCCCTGGGCATCCATCCAACACAGCTAAACAAAGAAAATGCAGTTCCATGCTTTCACAATACAATTCTCTTCAGATTTCTTATTAAGAGACAACAAGATACTTGTCACTGAAATTTTCTTCAGATTTCACAGTACTGAATTTCAATGGGAAAAATTCTTAGTACAGTTCAATCTCAGGGAATCAAATATGAGAATCAAATATGGGTCATCCAGTTCCACTATCTGTATAAAGAACCATCGGTGGCTCTCCACTAAGAACCATGCCGCCAGCTGGTGCCGAGGATATGGGGATTGCCGGTGGGAGGAGATGGGATTGGGGTAGGGTCGCCTCACTCACCTGCTGGCTAGCGCACCGGCGTCGGGGAGAGGCGGGCGGGTTCGGGTGGCGTGAGCAAGGAGGTTGGTCGGTGCGGCGGTCCTCAATCTACGGTGGCGGTCCTCCTAGATCTGTGGCGATGGTCCTCATGGCCCGAGAGTCACTTGGCAGCAGTAGCTTCGCAGCCCATCGGGGCACTCCTCCCTGGTCCGGACTGGCCATGCTGCTCGGGGACAGCGAAGGAGGCGAGGGGGGCGGCGAGGGGGACAGCGAACATGGGGGGCAGCGGGTGAGATTGATGAGGCAGGGGAGAGATTAGAGAGATCGGGGATTTAGTGTGGGGGGAAGCTTTCTAATGGCGCACCACCCCCTCGTGCGCCATAAGTACGACTATTCTAATGGCGCACCACCCCTCGGTGCGCCATTAGAATTTTGTTTTAATCTAGCCCACTAGCCATATCTACAACCTAACCCTATCTACAACAGAACTCACCCACTAGCCCGACTGGTCAGCACACAGCACACACACCAGGAGGTCCTGGGTTCGATTCCCAGGCTCCCCAATATTTTTTTATGAATTTTAAATGCTGTTTTTTATATTTATTTGTGTTTAAATATGTTCAAACTTGTTTAAATCATAACAGTAATATTTTTTTATAAAAACAGCAATAATTTTTTAAAAAATATGTTCAAATTTGTTACTTGAAAATATCATCG
>NC_057797.1:375687196-375692402 GCF_018294505.1 Triticum aestivum | reverse complement strand
AGATCGAGATGGAGGGGGAATCGAGATCGAGATGGAGGGGGATCGAGATCAAGTGTCCTCATGAATTCAAAAAGTGCCCATGAAATTTAAAAATATTCATGATATCAAAAAGTTCCCATGAAATACAATCGAGAAATGAAGACTACGATTTAAATACAATCGATCTTAGCTAGCTATCTGTTCACAATCTTCTTGCCCTTCTTTTTCGCAAATGGAGTTCTTCTGTGGAACGGACGTCCTTTAGGTAGGGTGGTCCTGCTTCTTCTTGTGGTGTGTGCTGCTACTTCATCGTCGTCGTCATGTTCGATCTTCGGGTCGCCGTACTTGTCGAAGTCTTGCTCATTGGCTACTCCATCCATTCCGATGATCTTCCTTTTGCCTCTCCTCACGACAACACGACTGGGCTTTGACGGGTCGGTAATGAAGAAGCATTGGTCCACTTGGGAAGCCAGTACCCATGGCTCATTTTTCGCGGTGACGTTTGCGCCCGTGGTCTTGGATTTGGCTTCGGGTATAACCATGGTGGTGAAATACCGGTCTTCTTTTAGGACGCTCTTGGCCCATCTGACACGGAACATCTGGACCTTCTCTCCAGCATAGCTCAGCTCCCAGATCTCCTCGATCCTTCCGTAGTATCTGTCCTTGTCATTACCGGTGTAGGATTCCATCGTTACCCCGGAGTTCTGATAACCATCGCTCTTCATGTCCTTGTCCTCGGTGTAGAATGTGTAGCCGTTGATATCGTACGCCTCATAGGTCATAAGGTTGTGCTCGGCGCCCTATGACAAGGCGAATATGAGTTGTTCTACCGCGGAAGAATCCTCATGTAAAGGGTACAACAGAAGCTTCTGCTTGAACCAATGCGTGAAACATGAGTTGTGCTCTTTGAGTATATCTCCGTCCGTCCTCTGTTGGCCTCGGTCATTGTACGTCTTCTCAATAAAAGTTTTGTGATCTACCACCCAAGGATCGACCACGTCTATGTGTTGTAGCGCGACTAGGTTTGCTCTTTCAAAGTCGGCGAGTCGACCCTCGAAGTCGACATGCATTTCGTGGCGACCCTCACGGTGACCCCATCCAGCGAGCCTGGCGAGGTGCCTGTTGACGGGCAGACCAACAGGGTTCTCGATGCCTAGATAATTCGTGCAGTAGGAGATGCACTCTTCGGTCAGAAAGCCCCTGACTATACTTCCCTATGGACGTGACATGTTGCGAACGTATCCTTTGATGACACCATTCATCCTTTCGAATGGCATCATGCTGTGCAGGAACGTCGGCCCGAGTTGGATGATATCCTCCACGATATGGACCAGCAGATGCACCATAACGTCGAAGAATGCGGGCAGGAAGTACATCTCAAGCTTGCATAGTATCACCACGATCTCTTCCTGTAGCCTTCTGAGTTGGCTCACGCCAATCGACTTCCGAGAGATGACGTTGAAAAAGTTGCATAGGCCAAATAGCGTTTCACGGACGTGCGCGTCCATGATCCCACGGATTGCAACTGGAAGTATCTGCGTCATCAGCACGTGACAGTCGTGAGACTTCATCCCGCTAAACTTCTGCTTCGCTGGGTCTAGGTATCTGCTTATCTTCCCCGCATAACCGTAAGGAAGTTTTACTCCTAGGAGGCAGGTGAAAAACTGCTCGATCTCCTCCTGACTTAGAGTGAAGCACGCGGGAGGGTAGTCATTTCCGGTCTTCTTGGCCTTTTTGCCTTTGCGACGACTTTCTGTGTCCTGCTTCGCCTCATCATCATCATCATCATCATCAGTAGCGTGAAGCTCCTGCCTGATGCCCATTGATTTCAAGTCTTCCCTTGCTTTCGTCCCATCTTTGGTCCTCTCTAGCATGTTGAGTAGGGTACCAAGCAGACTCTCGCACACGTTCTTCGTGATATGCATGACATCAAGGCTGTCAGGCACACGGTGGATCTTCCAGTACGGCAAGTCCTAGAAAACAGACCTCATTTTCCATACCTTCAGCAGCGGCTCTGGCGCCTTTCGCTTCTTTCCCGGCTCTGGCACCTTTTGCTTCTTTCCCGGCAGTGGGCAGTATTTCCAATTTTTCAACAGCTCGTCTATTTCCTCGCCGCTCCTTGTACATGGGCGTTTTCAGGGTTCGGTTTCACCATCGAACAGATCCTTGCGTTTCCTCCACGGGTCATCGTCGCGAAGCCACCTTCGATGTCCCATGAACATGGTTTTTGAAGACCTGGGATCTCTATCTAGCTGGCGATACGTTGTGTCATCCATGCACCTTATGCATCAAGAAAATCCGTGGACTACCTGGCCCGCGAGATATCCGTAACCGAGATAGTCGTGCACCGTCGTGAGCAGTGCGGCTCTCATAGGGAAATATTCTTTCTCTGCGGTGTCCCACGTATTGGCTGGCGTTTTCCACAGCGTGTCTAGCTCCTCCTTCAGCAGCCCCAGATACAGATTGATGTCGTTCCTTGGTTGTTTCGGCCCTTCAATTGGCATACTCATGTGAATGTACTTCCTCTTCATGCACAAGCAGGGGGGAAGGTTGTACATCCACACAAACACAGGCCAGGTGCTATGTGTGCTTCTCTGGCTGCCAAACAGATTGACTCCATCGGTGCTCGCGCCCAGCAGGATGTTCCTTGGATCCTTCCCAAATTCTGGGTATTCGAAGTTCAATGCTTGCCACTGGCTCGCATCCTTAGGGTGACTCAGCATCTTGTCTTTTTTATTTATCTCCGGATCATTTCCGTCATCTTCCCGCTTCTTCTCCTCCCTATCCGCGTGCCAACGCAGGAGCTTTGCTACCTTAGGGTCCGCGAAATACCGCTGCAGACGAGGAGTGATCGGAAAGTACCACACCGATTTTCGAGGAGCTTTCTTCCTCTTCTTATATCGAGTGACGCCGCACACCGGACATATGGTAGACTCCGCGTGCTCGTCCCGATAAATGATACAATTGTTCATCCACACATGGTATTTCACGTGCAGTAAATCCAGAGGACACACGATTTTCTTCGCCTCCTCAAAACTGGTCGGGCACTTGTTCCCTTGGGAAGACGTTCGTGCCAGAATGACATGTTCTCGTCGAAGCATGCATCGGTCATTTTGTGTTTTACCTTCATCTCTAGAGCCATGAGCGTTACTTTCAGGCGGGTATCCTCGGGCCTGCATCCTTCATACAATGGAGTAACCGCGTCTATCTCCAGTTGATCCAGCTTGGCTTTCTCTCGGGCGGCAGCTCTTGCGTTATCCGTCTGCTTGAGAAGCAGCTCTTGAATATGAGGGTCCTGCACCCAGCCTCCATCGTCGTCTGCTCCGGCATCTTCATCTTCATGATCATGCCCTTCATCTTGATCTTCCTCATCATCATGTACAACATCTTCTACATGATGACTGTGTACAGCATCACCGTTGTGATCATGTCCTGGAGATTCTTCATCTTCTCGCCCGCCCTCGCTGCGGTGGTACTTGTCTTGTTTCCCTTCCTCATTTCTTGCTCGGCCCCCATGGACGACTTCATAGTCATCTTCATCACCTTGCCACCGATAGCCATCCATGAAACCACGCAAGAGCAGGTGGTCCCGCACTTGCCCGGAATCCGGGTCCACAGTAAGGCTCTTCAGCTTGCATCTTCGACACGAACATCTTATCTCTGTCTCGTTCTTTTGAAGCATCTCGGCCTTCGCAGAGCTCAAAAACCTATTCACGATGCCTTCAGTCATCGTGCGGACCATGGTCGCCTGCGGGGTAGAGCAAAACGATATTTTAGAACCAAGAAAAAATTTGGCATGACACTCCCTAAAAATAGGACCAAAACGAATACATAGTGCCAAAATTCTCGCCGAAACAGAAATGAATCAAAACATTCCGGCAAAATATTGGCAACTATCGCATTTCAAATACCGGTACCTTCAAACACAAACATATATGCAACACCACAAACATACATAGATCTAGCTAGGCCACAAAAAGTGCATGTGCACGTTGTTGGAGCGAGCTAGGGAGAAAAAAGTAGATCTACATCATGAAGATAGCTTTCCCCTTAATTACCTATCAAAAAAAAGATAATTTCACCACTTAATTTTGATGAATCTATGGTGGAAATGAGGTGAGGAGGAGGAGGCAGCGGAAAGCTTGGAGAAGGAGGTGGAGGGAATGAAGTGGGGAAAGTGAGTGGGTAGGTGTGGGGCTGTCCAAAATATCTTGTTGGGGTCCCAGGTTACTAATGGCCCACCACCAGCAAATGCACCATTAGTAACCCTAGTTACTAATGGCGCACCTGTAGGTGGTGCGCCATTAGTAGTTTTGCAAAAAAGTAAAAATAAATAAATAAATATAGTAATGGCGCACCGGGTAATAGTGCGCCATTACTAGTTTAAACTAGTAATGGCGCACTGTGAAACGGTGCGCCATTAGTAGTTTTAAAAAAAAAAAGAATAATTTTTTTTACAGTAATGGCGCACTGTCTGCCTGGTGCGCCATTACTAGTTAGAACTAGTAATGGCGCACTTCGACCTGATGCGCCATTAGTTTGTATGGAAAAATGGAAAAAAAAATTAATACTAGTGGCGCACCCTGTTTCTGGTGCGCCATTAGTGTCTTCCACACTAATGGCGCATCACCAACCGGTGCACCATTAGTATATAGTAGTGGCGCACTGCTTCCATGGTGCGCCATTAGTATCAATCCTATCTATAGCCCTTTTCCTAGTAGTGAACGGAAATTGCGTCATGTCAGGAGACCTTTTCTCCATATTTTCACGGAGAAAATGATAGTAAATGCATCGAGTGTCCAAACACACCGAAGTTTTGCATGCGTGCTTATGTGGCACACTCTAGTGTGTGAAAAATGTTAATATTTCATGGATTTACGAAAGGGACCACCTAGTGGATGCCCGTCCCCCCAAACTGATACCTGACGTTTGTACTGCAACTACATGTCAACATGGACTAAACGCACCCAACTTTTACATGCGCGTGTGAGTGACCCCACCGTCTCCCACTCCAAATTTCAACGGAAACGGAGTACGAACGGAAGTTGCGTCACGTCGGGAGACCTTTTCTCCGTATTTTCACGGAGAAAATGATAGTAAATGCATCGAGTGTCCAAACACACCGAAATTTTGCATGCGTGCTTGTGTAGCACATTGTAGCGTGTGAAAAAATGGTGATGTATCATGACTTTGCGTAAGGAAACACCTAGTGGATGCCCGCCCCCCC
>NC_057797.1:375685666-375686769 GCF_018294505.1 Triticum aestivum | reverse complement strand
ACGGAAGTTGCGTCACGTCGGGAGAAATTTTCTCCGTATTTTCACGGAGAAAATGATGGTAAATGCATCGAGTGTCCAAACGCACCGAATTTTTGCATGCGTGCTTGTGTGGCACACTATAGCATGTGAAAAAATGGTGACGTTTCATGGCTGCGAAAACGAACACCTAGTGGATGCCCGTCCCCCCAAACCGATACCTGAGGTTTGTACTGCAACTACATGTCAACATGGACGAAACGCACCCAACTTTTGCATGCGCTTGTGAGTGACCCCCACCGTCTCCCACGCCAAATTCAACGGAATCGGAGTACGGACGGAAGTTGCGTCATATCGGGAAACCTTTTCTCCATATTTTCACGGAGAAAATGAGAGTAAATGCATCGAGCGCCCAAACGCACCAAAATTTTGCATGGATGCTTGTCTGGCACACTATAGTGTGTGAAAAAAATGGTGACGTTCCAGGACTTCGCGAAAGGGAACACCTACTGGATGCCCGTCCCTCCCAAACCGATACCTGAGGTTTGTACTGCAACTACATGTCAACATGGACGAAACGGACCCAACTTTTGCATGCGTGTGTGGGTGATGCCCACTTTCCCCCATGCCAAATTCCAACGGAATCAAAGTTAGAACGGAAGTTGGGTCATGTCGGGAGGCCTTTTCTCCATATTTTCATGAAGAAAATGATAGTAAATGCATCGAGTGTCCAACTGCACCGATATTTTGCATGCATGGTTGTGTGGCACACTATAGCATGTGAAAAAATGGTGACCTTTCATGGCTGCGAAAACGAACACCTAGTGGATGCCCGTCCCCCCAAACCGATACCTGAGGTTTGTACAACAACTACATGTCAACATGGATGAAAGGCACCCAACTTTTGCATGTGCGTGTGAGTGACTCCCACTGTCTCCCATGCCAAATTTCAACGGAATTGGAGTACGAACGGAAGTTGCGTCACGTCGGGAGTCCTTTTCTCCGTATTTTCACGGAGAAAATGATAGTAAATTCATCGAGTGTCCAAACACACCGGAATTTTGCATGCGTGCTTGTGTGGCACACTATAGCGTGTGAAAAAAATGTTGACATTGCATGACTTTGCG